>NW_017803379.1:2816703-2856245 GCF_001625305.1 Branchiostoma belcheri | reverse complement strand
ACATGTCTTTATCAACATTTTTGGCAAATAATAAAATCAAGTTATTGTTCAAGACAAATTAAGTTTGTTTTGTCAGCAGCTTTGTTATGCAACATTAATAGAACTATGATTTTGAAATTAGCAACCATAATGGAAAGTATACAAACGTCCAAGGCATAAATGGTAAAAAGTGCACTCGCAACAACGACATCTAGCGACATGCGGCAACTCAGCATGTCTGCATGGCCGTCGCAACAACGACATCTAGCGACATGCGGTGACTTAGCATGTCTGCATGGCCGTTGAAGGGTGGAACCGTTGATCCATCCATCCATCCAATCTCAATCTCGTCTGAGTTACCATTTTCGCGCATGCGAAAATGGTAAAAAATTATGATTTCAGCTCTTCCTTAAGATAACTCTCTTGATTATGAGTGTCTTGGTCAAAATAACAGAGATACAATGATGGATGATGATATGGTCAATATTATAGCTTACAGTATTCCTCACTTTCTCTTTGGTACCAAGACAGTCATGTATTTGTTGGAAGATAAAAGTACAAAGTGACAAAATAAAAATAGTGATCAGAAAATTACAAAATCATATTCACAAATATATTACAGTACCAGCTACTATACTGGTAAGACATTTTAGAACATTGACATTTAGTCCTTTTGATGAACAGCTAGATTCCTTCCACTTTTTTCTCAAAAGGCAATACAGTGACTTTTGGCCATCCTGAGTGTTGAACTTGGTCCCTTCAACATCAAACCTGAATTTCAATAGCAGCTTGAGTGGTCAACAATGACAGTGTTGAATGTAGAATTATGATTTGGTCAGGCAATGAGGCATGTAGGTAGGACACAGTTCTTAGAAAGGCATATGGCTGATCTGTAGAAGACTGTAACAGACTGAACAGGAGTACTGTCACAGTACTACTTTAGCTGTGCTATCCTATAGTGTACATACATGGTGAACAATGGTAGTGCTGTACTGTCCTACACCACAGACTGTGAGAACAGCGGCGGTGTGCTGTTTGTCGGGACGTCCCAGCCGATCACGCCGTGGCAGATCAGGAGGTAGATCATGGCCACCAGCGTTGTCACAACCATCATGGGAAAACCAATCCTACAAGAGAAAAAAAAACAAGTTTAACAAAATCCTATTTGCTAGGATACCCACAAAGTATTTAATAATATCTACATGTATGGGTCTCCTAGAAAGCTAGTGGGTATTAGAAAATGCAAGAAACAAAAATGGTTGGGCCTTAGAGTTAGAGATCATGGATTTGATATGACAATGGACCTGCTATATTAGGACAAACTGAGCTGACAACCAAGACAACTGAGGAAAAATGACTTACTTGAAAAACTCCACAAAGGAGAAGCCATAACCTCTCTGCTCGGCAAGGCCTGCACACACCACATTGGCTGATGCACCAATCAACGTGCCATTCCCTAGGAAATAAAATGTGAGACTTCTCTGTAACTCTGTAACTCTGTCGTACCTTAGAGCATGACAAAGAGTAATTCTTCACCATCATAATCATTTGGCTGCTGCACAGGTGACTGCAAGTTTCATCCATTTCCCCCTCTGGCTAGGAAGGTCAGAGTAATGATAACCTAAGGCTAAGCAGTGAGAGAACCTTCAAACAAAACACAACTTTTTATGATGTAAACAAGGTTCAGTACCTCCCAAACAAGCTCCGAAGGCGAGGGACCAGACCAGCGGTCGGAGCGGCAGGTTGAGGCCGGGGTCGTCGGCCAGGCTGATGATGATGGGGATCATGGCGGTGGTGAAGGGGATGTTGTCGATGAAGGAAGACGCCACGGCCGACACCCACAGGATCAGGATAATCGCCACGGCCAGCTGGTTGTCATCGGGTACACCCTAGAGAGAGTCATTACTGTGTGATTAACTTGATAAAATATATTTGGAGTATGGAAAATGTTGAAACCAGCAACCCAGTATAGGGCTCAGATTTTTGACCTGTCACTCTGGTCTTCTTCAACAAACTGACCCAGTGAGACTTGTCACATGGCTTCTCTGACCCAGTGTTGATGTCACTCTTCAAAGAAGCCCATGTGTGACAAGTCTCGCTAAGTCAGTCTAAGGAAGAAAACCAGAGTGACTGGAAGAAAACTAAGAGAACAATCCCTTGATTATAGTAATGCACAAAGTTAAGAAATACTCTCTACCTTAATAAGCTCAGCCGTCCTCTGTCCAATCCAGTCTAGAAGGCCAAGTTCATGCAGAGCCTGATTGAAATTCGAAATGAAAGTTGAAATTAGACATTCAAATAGATATGATTCTAGAGAATATCAGTACCATCTTTTATAAATCTTTCATGCTACCAGTGTATCTACCAGCATTTAGCATATCAATGGTGAACTGCATCAACTAACTAAACTAAAACTATCAACTGAAGATAACTAATTCAAGTTCCATTAGGCTACATGTAACTAGCTTAGAATGTTTGAAATTACCTCCATCAGTACAAAGAGTGCAGCGAAGAAAAGGAGAGTGGACCATTCCACTCTGTGCATGATCATCTCCAGGTCCTTGTAGTCAGCCAGAACCAGTAACCAGATAGCACCAAGCATGGCAATCCAACCTACACAGGTGGCAAGATGGTCTTGTAGTTAGAGTTGTTGACTTAGAGTCTAAAGGTTCTGGGTTTGAATCCCTAGCAGTCCCCCAATGTTGTGCCCTTGTTGAACCCTTAGAAAGGCACTTTATACACAACATATCTCTTCAGTTGAAAATGTTCATGTAGCTTTATTTATTTATTTTTTTTTTTTTATTTACCATTTGCACGTATATTAAAAACAATTACACAATCAAATAATAATAATCAAAGAATGTGCGGGGTAGGCCAGAAACCTGGGTGGTTTTTCTAGAGGCCTACCCCAAGCAAAGATAACTTATGACAAAACATATTTAAATTAAACATCAAAATTAAACAATGAAATAATTAAACAATGATTAATTAAACAAAATCAAGACACAGAAATAATAACTGAGGTGTATAAACTAACTAAAACGAAATTAAACAAAAGTCTTATACCTGTAATTCAGGTAGATGTTACAGATTAAACTGATTAAATAATTAACATAAGAATTAACGATTAAAACAAAATATTAACAATAACAAGGAAAACAAACAAATCAGATTGTGGATGTACTGGGATTTTGTAGGAAAAAGTTTTTAAGAAGTTTTTTAAATACAGGAGTTGACTGGCAGCTTCTATTACAAACTTTAAAGCTCTACCAAGTTTTTGACCAATTTTTGTCAACTCCTTATTAAGTCTCATTGAGACCAAAAGAAGAGGAAAGTGATGACTGTAAGAGAAATGGCCATCTTACCTAGATTGAGATGCAGGCTGGGAACAAAGGAGTGAAGGAAGAAGAGAAGGATGACAGCCATCATCACCAATCCTGACTTCATCAGGAGCCACTTGTCTTGAATCTTGTACTGTAAGTGGGAGAACATTTCAGACACATTATATAAGCATTAGGCAAGTACATGTAGAACAATTGATCCAAATTGACTAAAACCTATTGGTCACCTTTAATCCTTTTGTACAGTGCAAAATATGTGAATCGCTGTAATAATAAAACTATTGACAAGATTATATAAAAAGTTGGTGAGTCTTCCACTCTTACCTTGCCCTCTAGTTCAGCAAGGCTTGCCTGCCAGTTTGTATCTTCTGGCCTTTGCCTGTAAAACATTTGTGACCAAATTTAGTATAATCATATACTCTAACAGTCAGCAGTGTCACAAGAAAAACAATCATTGCATTAGTTGCACTCTGCTTTGTTCTTCTTCAAATATATCATATGTGCAGAAATGAATAAAGTACCTTATTTTTGAAACATGCTCTGAGTAATTGGAAAAATATTAGTACTTTTTCTAGAATCGAAGCACAAATCAAACTGCCATTCTTCTCACCTATTGAGGTTGTAGAGTTTCTTCTTGAGTGTATTTTCCAGTGTGAGGACCTTCTGTGTGAGGAGAGCCTTCACTGTGTTCTCCTCACGACTCGCTGGGGTCACTCTCTGTGCCGTCTGCCTCCAGATTTTTATCTCATGCTTAAGTTCTGGAACAGACAAATTTAAAGTCTTGTTATAACAAATCATGTCCAGTTCTTGAGTGGCTATTTTTTGGCTTATCTTATTACCTGGATGTCTGACCTTCATTGACGTACCAAAAAGTCTGGAATATACATCAAAATTATACTGAGCAAATATGTGTACATTTCCCTGAGATTTAGTTGAGTCTAATGTCTGTAAGTCACACTTGAGGATCATAATACTGCCCAGTGCTTACCAACTATTTCTGGATGCTCCTTGTTGAAGAGTTGTTTACACATGTACATGATTCTGATGAGGATGAAGCCGACAGTGTAGACAGGGATGATACCCAGAAACAAGTGGAGCGTGAATGTGGCAAAGTCAATTCCCTGGGATAAAACAATACACAATACAGTTATAAAAGCCCTGTTCTTATATATTTAACAACCAGTAGTAATACTTAGTCAGAATGCAGTACTGCAATTTTTCTGTACTGCAGGAAGAAAGTTACTAGTTGGTGTTTTTAAACAAGTTTTGCTTAGTGCAAAGCCACATAGATCTGTGACTTCGGTGTACAGAACTAACAAGTGCTTAGGCACAGTGGTTTAACTATAGCAGCATCTCACTAAATCAGAACATCAAGATTAGGCTTATAAAAGTACCTGCAAAGCTCGTATGTTATGCTGTCAGGCGCAGTTACACTGGCTATACAGATACAGAGATACAGCTGATCACGCATATACCCTTGACAATATGAAATTTTCAAACTTACAATAGGAACACAACACATCTACATTGTACGTCATCAAGTACCAAAACGTACCTCAGCCTGGAATCTAGCATTAGAGATGATGATAACATTGGGGGGATCGCCAACAGCTGTGCTGGTCCCGCCAATATTGGAGAACATGACGATGGCAATCAGGACATACTTAGGGTCAAGGTTCATGACCTCACACAACCTGAAAAGAAGAAATTTCACATGCTAAGCAAATGCTCCTAAATGAGTACCAAATCATAATTTTCAAAGACATGAAATCTGGCTGCAAAAGAGCAACCAGCAGCAAATAAAAAGTAAATGATTAACAGTACTGTAATAAGATATGAAGTTTTAAAAAATCAGATGTATGTTTGATAATTATCAGTTAATGACCATGGCTATTATACAGTTATTGTCGTTATTGGGGAACCGAAGATGGACCGAAAAAGTCTCTGATTTCTCTGGCACCTTTTCGTATTTTTACTGCAAATTGTTGTGTTTTTTTATGTACAAACAAATAATAAACAGTAAGTAGATGTCAATGGTCCTGACCTTATAGAGACTGGCACCATGAGAAGAATAGTTGTGACGTTGTCCAGGAAGGCTGACACTACCCCAGCCAGCAGACACAGGATAAAGATCAGCACCCACACACGGCCGCGGGACAACTTATAGCACTGCAACAGGACAAAAACAACACAAAAACACACAATACATCAATTAACTCTGGTACAGTGTATTTAATGCTAGATTTGTAGTGTTTGAACCTTAAGATTTTGAAGTGGTTAACCACATTTCTAACAGACATCAATTCAGCACCAAGGACAGGGATGGTTATTGTGCTAAAAACAAGAACTACTACTTGTCCAAGAAAACTGAAATAAAATGCACCAAATAATCTGGACAGATTGATGCTTTTATGAAGAATGATATAGAAAAGAACAGTTTTGAATATTATACAAAGATACAGAGAGGACTAGAAAAGCAGTGGAAGAATTAAAGATTAACATTCCTGAACTATAACAGACTGATCTTACCTTGATTGCAACGTAGTCAAAGAATCCTGTCTCCATGAAAATTGCCACTAGTATCATCTGTAAAAGACATTCAAGAAATATAACAAACATTTTTCAACAATTGATTAGCAAACCATTACAATTCATATTATCAACACTATGTCTGGTGACTTCTCATTATGAAATTTGTATAGAAGATGATCGAGGTCTTATTTGTGGGACTAAAATATTTCCTTTGTTAAAACTATACTAAATGAATAATATGCAAAAAAAGTAACTGTTATGCAGAATGATTTTAACCTCAGAGTGTTGTAGATGATTAGAACTAGGTAGGTTTTAAAACTGGCCTATGGCACTGGAAGGCTTAATACCAAAAGTGGGGTACACACCATTCCGAACAGGAGTGAGAGTGTTTCGAAGTCTATCCACTCCATGATGTGGTCCAGGGTGGGTCTCTCATTCAGCATGGCCAACGCTGCAAGGGCGGCAAGGGCACCAATGATGGCGGCAATCGTCCTGTGTACCAGCTGTAACCATGGAAATGGGTGGAACCATTAGCTCTTGGGGGAGGGGGAATACATCAACTTTGGAAGAAATTATTTCCCAAACCTACATTGAAATGTACAATTTCATATGTTAATTATACCTGTATGTAACTTTTTATATGGATAGTTTATTACACAGTGTGTAAAATTAAAGCATCTACATATACTCTTTTTTAATGGAATAGATGAGTAATTTTTTTAACACATTGCGAAGCTTGGCAAAAAAGAATACACTGTACATAGCCAAGCTCAGAAATACATGAAAACCCTGTATAATCAAGCAACCTTTAATGAAAACTAGCATGTCCTAATAACGATGTCTGACAAACTTACATCAAACGTGATGAGGACGTAGACAAATCCCAGGATGATGGCGGCGATTAGTACGCTGTAGTCGATGGCGGGCGGCAGCTCGATGTACGACAGGGTGAGCGCCGTGGCCTCCGTCATGTCCGTTGTGATGTCCACCATTATCAGGTCATTCTCATTCCTGGTGGGTGAAGAAAAATCTTTCAGTTCTGATGGTTTTAACAAGTTGGAAGTCTCAGAATAGAACAAATGCAATGCTATTCATACCCGTATACTAGTATACAAAACAACCTGGAATTCAAATTTAATTTTAAGCAAATAGGAGACATAATACATTTAACTGAATCTTAACAGTAACATTTTGATGCACAAGACTTTTTAAGAAAAACGTCTTACTTTCTCTCAACCTGCACTCTCTTTGTCTGTGCAACCCAGTCTGATGTTGGGATGTCTGTGGGGTGCTTAACCACCAGGGTGTAGTTGGCCAAGATCTGCAAGTACAAGGAAATAAAATTACGACTTAGACAAAGCCATTATACTGATACTGGCCAAGATCTGCAAATATGTTAAATTATAAAAACAAAGAAATGATGACAAACAAGACGAAGCCATAATACAACTAGTATTGTGTACAGTGAAATTAGCAATTTTTCTTTTTAATAGCAGTCAAAGCAAAAGTGTGAAGACTTTGTAATGTCATATATTCCTAAATATCCTTACAATGCAGATAAAGCAGAGAAATTATATTTTAGACAATTCATCAAATGTCTCAATAAATGTAGAAGAATCCATACCTTTATCGTTGCATTTTTTGTCACATTGCACCACAATGTCACATTGATGGAGTTGTCAGGGGTGGCAGCCTTGCTGGCTAGTAGGTCAAATGGCCCATCAACACCTAGTTTTACCTGGCCGTATAACATGTCAACTTCTATCTTCTTATCTGAATTTGAAATGTAGGTCAAGGATTATGCCTCAGAGTACAGAATATAGTTTGAAATATATATTTTTCCATTCTTTTGTGTGTGTTCAAAGGGTACGCTTCTGTTTCAGCATTATCTGAGAACACAAACTTACTGATACACATTTTTATACTCACCAAAAAAAAGATTCAGTCTTAGACTTCCATAAATCATCAAGTACAACCATCAATACTGAAGTCACCAGACGTGAGTATAATACATGTAGTATAAAGGATACGGTATGGTTGTGAACTAGAAACAGCAATGGTCTCAGGATGTTGGTTACCCTCTGGAATACTGCCAAACATTATCTGAGAAAAAAGCAAACAAAATTGTTGCATGAAAGTATTCACACCTGGAACAATGCTACATGTGGGTTCAGAAGATTTCTATCACTTTCACTCACTTGTACAACTGGTAATACAGGACTTAGCATAAACTTTGCAGACAACTGTATTTCAGAGTAAAAAGAGCAAACTTACTGAGCAGGCTATGACAATAAGGAAGAGGATTCCTATCTTCATCTGTCTGAAGAACTTCCTGAATGTATAAAAGATAAAACAAAACTTATTGTGATTCTGAAAGAAAGTTCCCATAAACAAAAGACACAATCCTTGAAAATACTGATTAAAGGAATTCACTAATCTTTACTGAACAGTTATATCTTGCTGTAGAAAACATAATAACATAAGCCTTTAACCATAACCTCTGCATTAGCATAGACAAAATTATATTCTTCTTATATATAGATCTTACACATAAATGAACATTAGAGCCAAAACTGCATATCTGACCTTGTGCCCTTGGACAGTGTGAACCAATGTTCCCCACTGGTATGAAGTTCCATCTGGGATGTTAAAGACAAGGCACTGACACTGCGACCCCTTCCCTCCACCAACCGGGCCTCCAGATCAGCATCCAAAGCCTGCATGTTGTTGTGGCTATACAGGACTGCTGGTATACTAGTCATCAGGCAGAAAGGCAAGTTGTCAATAAACTATAAAACATCATTTCCTTTAATTTTCTAACCAAAAACAACGACAATGCTGCCTTCAAAATGAACAATGTAGAAGGGCACAGCATGGATATTAATTGTGATAATCAATATAGAAAATGAAAATCAACAGTAACAAGTCTGTAATCTAAAATCATACCCATTTGGTGCAGACTGCGGTCTGGTAAGCCTCGGCCTGACTTGTTTATTTCTTCTGTTTGCATTCTGATCATTTGGGCAAGGTTCCCCTGACAGGAGCGGACTTCTCTCCATATTGTCAGTATTGTTCTGAAAAGTAGATTCGACTTCTCGGTCCTCTCTGTCTGTAGTATTTTCTTCGGGAATCGACGGCGTCTGCGATCGGTTCGGAACAAAAGGAGGGCGTCTTCTCCTGTCCACGGTCGTGTCTTCAACACTGCGATAGGTTCCGTAGGTTACAGGATCCATGGCGCTCACACCTCCACTCATCACTACGTAATAGGACAGAAACAGGCTCTGTAACATCACTCACATACCAGACAAATTATGCTCTAATCGCATTAGTAGGATCTATCATGACTAGGGGCCAGTCTACACGGGGCAAAAAATGTGTCCTACAACGCAGCACATGCTGTATTAGATTTTTTAAACCGTTAACAGGCCCAAAACTGGCGCGTCACACCACACTGCGATTTTCAGGTGGCACGTCCGGGACACAAAAATTACCGCTTGGTACTGCACGGTGGTCATTGTAGGGCATGTTTTTTTCGCCCCTAGTTCTGGAATTCTCCATGTTTGTTCAAATCTCAAAGAAGGATAATGAAATGAGTGTTCAAAGATCTCTGAAGGGAATCCCCACTGTGAATTCCCTGAGGGCAATTGGGACAGCAGGTATTGGAAGAGTCTCTAATTACTGTCACATGGAAGTCTTGTGACTTCAAAGCTTCCCATAACATGTCTTAAGCCTAAGTTAACCTGACAGGTGAAGACAAGATACTAGTACAATGGACAGTAGGTGGATTGCATTATACTTACATCATTAAAACAATCTGTTTTTAGTTTGGGAAAAGTCTTATGGAATCACAAGGGATGCTAACAATGTTACAACTTAATTTTTTTCCAAAGACAATATTTTTCTAGATAATGGTATACACCTTTTCCCAGTAATTGAAAAATAAACTTTCTCTCAAAAACATACCTTTTTAAGAAATCCATCATGACTGCTTCAAAGACAAATCCAAGAAATGTAAGAACATCCGATATTAAAGTGTCACAATCGTTCTTGCGGAATCAAATCTCAGATTCTTTTGCTTGGAACCTGTGATAGACCCAACCAACCTGCCAGGAATAACCCTAAAAGTGTCTGTGATACGTTTCAGGGGGCACACCAGGACAGTTCAGCTGGTTGAAACCATTTTCATAGACAGGGGTGACTGAAACCATAAGAATTAGCAACTTCCTTTTCTAACAGAACTTGTAGATTTACATTTGCAAAGTTTTACATATACATGTATCTATAACTGTCCTATAGCCAATTTCAATATACAAGATATGATGGTTTAGATAACCATATACATATGTACAAGAAAATATCAAACCTCCCTGTTTTGAAAGTTTCCCAACCAGACTAACCACATTCCTGGGAATCCCTTCACGTGACTTGAGTCACATGCCTTGCCTTGTCATCTGAAGACAAGTAGGATAATGGCTTTGTTTTGTGTCAATCTTATTGTCTTTCAAATCTTGGTTTCTTCTCCAAACAAGTCCCTTTGTTGTCTGTGAAAAGCTAACTTTGTAACTAATACAATCACCACACACACAAGGTTTTACATGTGCAAGGAGAGAAAACTGACTTTTGGGTCTAAAGCAATTTTTTTATCAGGACCTTGATACTAATGTCCCAGGTTGGAAACATATAATTATTATCCAAGGATTCCACTCTTTTAAGACTCAATGGGGCATGACCTCCTGCAGGCAGTTCTATCTGTTAGTTTAAATGGCCAGGATAGTAACAGTTACATGTACGAGATTAATTGAAACTTGCCTAATTGGCTACTCAAAATGCTACTGACTCACAAACACTGAGACTTTTGCAGGAGAATGTAGATAACTTGGATCAAGATAGATATACTATGGTCAGTCTGACAATGAGAACAGAGATAATTTATGACAGACATTGAGGGTCATTTAACCCATCATTAGGATTCTAATGGGACCTGATAGAAACAACAAGAGGGTCTGCACAACCAGGCTATTATAGTCACGAAAGTGAAAGAGGAAGTGGCATAGATTATACATTTTGTAGTAAGCAAAATTCAGTTGAACCTCAGTGAATGAAAGATAAGATTGTTTCAAAGACTGCATGGTGTGGCTGGTGTCACTAATAAGCAGTGCACTTATTTGGTAGTCATATAACATTATTATAAGCTTATCCTTTCATAAACATGAAAAGTAATGCAAAATGATAGTTTCATAATTTAGTACAGTCCACACTGAGGTGTCATATGACATTAATACAAAGGTTATTGACCCATGTCAGCTGATGTATTGCACCATATTTGTCCCGAACTAAACCTGGCCGTTGCAAATTATGTGGAGCAATCACAATACATATTACAACGTCCCGCGACTTTTGACGACCTATTTTCAGCGAGAATACGGCAGTCACACAGACCATTTCCCGTCATAATTAAAGTAAATGTCGTTATTTTTAGCACATCCACGACATCGATTTGCTGTCGTAATACTGTCGTGCGAAGTATGTGACCCAGGCTTGTGAGACAAAGGCACAACAGCTTAGTACTGAACTTACCTTACAAAAGATCGTCGACCCAACTCCTAGACACCGTCCTGAACTAGAACGCAAGCCCTTGTGACATGACAGCACTGCGTTTCTATCCTAGATACGGTGTAGAAGTCCTCCGGCTTCTGTCAGGACTTGTGCCTCTGACAGACATGGCAAACATGCCTTTTAGTGTCAATATATACCTGGTCCAAAGTCGTACCTGTACCAGTTCTCACCTGGTGGTGAAAACATCATGTGACGAAACTATCCGTGACCTTTGACCGTCCGATGGGATCTCCAAACGCAAAGAATGACGCAATGACGCCCTAATGATTACCATATGATGCGGTGGTAACGTTATATGGAAATATGTCATTTTGAAATTTGTAATAAAATAATATTTAGCAGTATTTTTGTAATTTCAATATCCCATGGTGTGATATTGCTTGCTTTTGAATTTATTACGTTGCGATGTCCTCCTGAAACCACCTGTTACTTTCTTCGCGCTGAGTTTGGTGCTGTCATCATATTGTAGAATCAGCAAAACAGAGATTGATTGTGCAGTAAAAATAGTATTATTTGCATATCGATAGAATGGAAATGCTCCCTGTCAATTTCCAAGAAACTACAATATATCTATTGCTAAGTTACACCGTGGAGGTATAAAAGAGAGCTTGTTTCACACACAAAAGACAACATAAGAGAGTCACTTGCAAGAAGCTGTAAAATGTGAATAAAGACTTGAAAACTTTATTGACACAACAACAATACAGACCGAGGAGTTTCGTATGGTCATCTACGTATCCACAGAGAGTGCATATATTAAGAAAATTGATGATCGAATGTCCAGAGAAGGGACCAAATGATCTATAACTTGGTGATGAACATCTCGACATTCTGTGTCGGCATCTCGGCGTGTTCATTAGCAATGATGAGGTCTTTGGAACCAGTCAGCTCCGTCCCCTGTGAACATATGTCACAACACTCAACAGTTGCTTTTTATCTATTATTCGATATGCTAATCTATCATTTCGCATTGTTACACAAAGAGAAAAAATTCAGGACTGATGCAACTTACTGTACCTGGGAAGTTAGTATGTTTTCTTCTGTCTCAAACTCACGGAACTTTTAAAGACCACTCTAACCTCGCTTTGTGTACTCTTTTATACGAACCTTTTCATCGATGTTGGTTTCTTCCCGAGCCCAGGGCTGGACGTCAGTGCTCATAAACACCACGGTGAAAATCCCTCCCACACCCTGAAGAGCCGCTCCTATGTAGAAGATTTTCGTCCAGGCAGCGAGGGTTGGCTGAAAAGGTCCACGGACATAAAGCGTATGTATTGTTAACCCTTGTCCTGCGGGGCCCATATATATATGGGTTGCACATATAGTACCATCTATATAGTACCCTGTGTAGGTACGATTTGGGGGTGTTTCTCGTGTAACGCATCACACCGCAGCGAAACGCAACGAATGCGGAAGTAACTACGCCACCGCGGGGCAAAAAAAGTCAAGGGACTGTGACCTGATTAAGACATGAAATTATTTGAAAATATTGTGTAAAAATTGCCAGCAGGACAAGGGCTAAGATAATGTAAGTGCCTATATAGCTAATATACATTGTTGCACGGCTGTAATATATGGCAACAATGCATACCAGCTATATAGCCGGTATGCGTTGTTGCACAGCTATAGCATAAGAAAACCAGAATAAAGATGCCCGGCGGCCAAATTTACGGTAAGCATGATTGTCGTGGAAATTAAAACCAACAATTCGAAGGAAAATCAGCACATTGCATTTCTTACCCCTCAAATTTGCACAGGAACGGAAATACCCATGTGAAAAGTTGTGTAGTATTTTGTACTCACATCATTCTCTGTTATGAATCCGACCAACAGAGGAGCGAAGATGCCCGGCAGGGTCCCTGCCGTGTTGGCCATTCCAAAAGTCACCCCGCTGAACCTGGGCGCGAACTCCACATGGACCGCCCGCATGCCTGCTGTCGTCAGGGAGTTAAAGGCCTCAGAGAGACACAGCAAGGCAACGGCAACGACAGGGTTACATCCGCTCAGGTTCGCCAGGATCACTCCGCAGATCACCATGCCGGAAAATCCTGTGTGGAGAAAACCATTCACAATAGGGTGGACAGCGATGGCCAACACAATCATGCAATCTTGGCAAATTTGAATCTTGAGAAATCTCAATCTTGAGAAATTTAATCACCTGTGATAGCGAATCCCCTTCTTATCCACACCTTGGGAATTTTCCCGCCTTCAATCAAGCGGTCTGCTGCAACGCTTGACGCCAACATGGAGATCGTGGCCAGAAAGTACGGAAGAGCGGACAGCAAGCCGTTCTAGAGGATATAGAAAAGGCGGTGTTACGGGCTTATAATAGTATACTTTATAGTACTAGTCTAGCACTGCTAGTGATTTGTAAGAGCTAGAATGTCAAATATCCTTCCCTGATCCCCAGGCCTCCTTCAGTCCAACATCGTTATGCGATTTGCAATCAAATCATCAATTGGGACATCTAAGGTGATGCGAGCAGATTTAAATTTGTACATATCTACTGTTTCAGTCCAGGCAGATTTGCCCAAGGTACGTCTAAAGTGACGCTTTAGGCGGGGTACTATCCTACTTGTATACCAGGCTGAGGCTCCCTTAATTGCACCCAATCTATGGATCCTTTTGAAACTTTACAATTGATTTCTTCCGCACATAACGGCATTCCACCAGGCAAAATGACAATAATTGGCAACTTAAGACCTTTGACACATCACAGCTCACCGTTTTGATGTTGAAACCCAGCACATTCTTCATGTAGTTCGGCAGTTGCGTCAGCAAGAAGTATTTGCACCAATTTGAAGAGAGTTGTCCAATAATGAGAGCCCAGGCCGGAAGGGACGAGAATACTTTCAGCCAAGGAACTCTTGGTTTCTATCAAAGAGAAGGTATACAGTTCCTGTTAATATTCAACCCATAATATGTTTTTCGAAAGGTCAAGATTAAGTAAACAGAAGTAGTAGATCGCATCTTTGCTTGTTACCTGTTGTACTTTTCCCCCGATACTGTCTTCTATGTACTTCTGTTCTTCCTCCAGGATCCGCGGATGTTTTGCAGGCGAGTCGTAACCCAGGATGAGCCAAAATACGAGCCAGACTGCTACAAAAAGTCCTATCGAAAGTTTGTAAGTACAGTGGGGATTCAATCCATCATCACATTTCTGGGCGACACATCAAGGGCAAAGCTATTAGTATATTATGTGCCCGCTTCAAGAAGGAGTTAACATCTGTAAGTCTCCTAAGTAGGTTCAGGTGCATCGAGTATCTTAATTATCTACTATTTCGAACACCATGTAGACAATTCTCTATTATGCTATTGCACTGAGCAGCCTTGCACTGGACACCTTTTCAGGCATCACAAAACTTTCGTCTGGAAAGAGTGGCAAAACCTTCGCACTGAACGTTACTCGATTGACACACTACACTGAGAACAAACTTTTATGGATCGGTATGGGAACGAAAAAAGGATTTTTAGACTTTCCATACCAGGCATATAGAAGATAGTCTCCCACCCCAACTCAGCAGCGAGGGAGGAAGCCAGCGGGTAGTTGATCATGTTACCAATGGGCAACCCTGCATTTGTGTAAACAAGAGAAGAAAAAAAAGAATTATGATTAGATGCTAAGCTACGATTTTAAAGCAATCTAGATTCCGAATGGCTGTGCAGAATATATGAATAAAGCATACAATAAACATCTCCTACTTTCTACAGACAGAATGACGGAAGACTCACAAAAGAAAATTGATACATGTTTAGTTACCTATGTAGCAAATTGCCATAAGTTTCGTCCTTTCGGTTGGAGGAGCCCATCGGCCCCAGACTCCAAACATGGTGGGGAACAGAACTCCCTGGAAAACAATTCAAAGTTATCATTGCAATGCAGGATAGAGGACCTTCATTAAGTCACAACCAGACTATAGTGTTTGTGTGTGTGTGTGTGTGTGTGTGTGTGTGTGTGTGTGTGTGTGTGTGTGTGTGTGTGTGTATCTGAACGTACCATGATTATTTGATTGTATAATGACAACTTACAGATACTAGGCCCATGATGAATCTGACAGCAAACATCGCCCAAGGGCTGGCCCTGGAGGCCACGGGACCAAGAGCGTCCAGGGCAGCTATGGCCAACATGCCCGTCCCGTACACGAGTTTGCCGCCCAACTTCTGCTCCAACACACCGCCTACCACCTGTGTGGGAAAAAAAACAAATAAAAGGATAAGAAACACAATTGTTTTAGAAGGTACAAAGAAAGTCTGTATTTTGTCTCAGTGATGAAATCTCGTCTTTGAAGATTGCTGCTTAAGCAAAGATATAAGAGGGACATCGTTTAGATTGAATGATTTCAGTGTAACATCTGAGGAGGATACCATATGGATATTAACGCTGTATACCCAATCATTCTGTTCTAGATACAATGCATGAAATTGCTTGTTTACGTCTTCCTATACATCACCCTTATAATACATATAAAGCTAAACCACTCACCTGAGTGATGATGTAGCCATAATAGTACGCCCCCAAAAGAATCCCCCTCAGACTCTTACTCCATTCCAGTTCTCCCTCCTCGTTCTGTAATCACAGACCGACATGGCGACATGCATCTGACAACCAGTTCATATGTAATACATACATGTATAGTGAAATAGATCATCAAACATGTCTTCAGAAGGCCCTTCAGGTAGTTGTATCATTAATAACCTACTAAATAGCAAGTAACTTTGTCAATTATATTTTCCGTCTAACCCCTTGATGTCATATCATTATTCTTAATCTGAAAGATTGTGATTGTGCTAAATGAATTTTCTGTACCGATAGAATTATTATGATTGAAGGATAATTGTCCTACCTGTGCGGAAGTATTTCCAGCCCCGCTGCTCGGACAGAGTTGGTAGGTCCCAGTTTGATTGACAGGTGAAGCAGACGATGAACTGTTCACCATGACCACGATGGCGACGCTGAATCCGTTCCTGGCTGTGACTAGCGAAACAACGCCGAAGAAAAACAAGCCCGACAAGATGTATCGAGCAGGGATTTTGTCGGCCAGCTGCAATACAAGAGAAAATTTACCAAATATAACCAAGAAAAAGACGGGTTTCGGTACTTACATTTGTGTCATAAAGCCATAGCATCGACCTACATTATACATAACTCTTTTGTGCAATTATAACACCGTACCGCCGTAATAGACAGTATGTTGAAAGGTACAAATATTAGCAATCAATATTTAGTAGGTAATAGTGAAAAGAATTGCTCCACATACCAGACAACAGCTCCCCCTTTTCAAGTCCTCTGGTTTCCTCTCGTCAATCTTCGTTGACGTCACATCCTTGCTTTCCGAACCCATTTTCCAAAGTCTGTGATACACATCATTATAGCACATATATTATGAGTCACAACATATTTAATATGGACGCTACAATAACAACAACACAATAAATATAGAAATGGAACTAATAGAAAGGTTGCAACACACACATACCACAATGATGATTGCGTTCAATAGATTAAACGGTTAAGGTGTCTAGATTACATATTCAGTAATGAGCTGAACTTTACTGTATATCTGACCACAAACTCGTTGCACATACCATCACCACACACTTTATGACCAATCCTTCTATAGTGAGCTAATCGAGACATAGCAAATGCTACGGCCTCGTCCACAACTGATTAGAACGACAGCCTTTGACAACATCGGTGTTGTTACATTCTGTCCATTAGGAGTATTGTTCAAACACTTACCTTCACGCTATCAGATCTTCCAGCTGCGCTGAACTATGATTTCTGTGTCACACCGACTACCTGTCAGCCTAGGGGGCAAGAAACATTTCTATAACGGGAGACCTAACATCTAACAGTGACCTGTGCGTGTGTGGAAGTGGCGAGGTGGTACACGCGCGCTGTCTGTTGAAGACCACGCGCGACCTTTCACTTACATAAACAGTGACTATTCATCAATGCTCTCACCTTTGGACCATTAATCGCAGGTAGACACAATCTACATGTATGTCGAACCATTAATCACAAGCAATACAGGACTGCATCTGTGTCATATTGACAAGGCTACAAAAAACGCTCAAATACAGACCACGATGGGTTCATATACATTGTTATACCCTTATAAAAGGCGGGATTTGTAACTAACACTGTGCATTTTCCTAGGCTATAAATTGCTTAAATAAATTAAAGAGACATTTGTGCATTGTGATGTTTATATTGACAGCCACAATAATTGTCATGCCGATCCCTTGATCTATTCTCAATGCCAAAATATACGTTCATATAAGAGAGATAGGTTTGAACTGTGAGATACTTTCACACTTTTTATGTGCGCAGGATGACTAGGCATATTTGCATTATTACTCTCACCTTTGGACCATCGTCTTTGAGCTGATGCCATACGCGCACGTAGGTTTGTGTATGTTTGTTTGGTGGCTGGTTGCTAATTGGTTGGTTGGTTTATTGATTGATTGGAGGCCGAAGTTATGACAGCAGCTGTTCAATAAGCTTAACCCTACCTTACCTTGGAACCAAGGGCATCTATTGTTTGAAATTACGTCGCAACATCTATCAAGAAGTTACTGTAATATAATATGATAACTAGCTGCCGCCGCGCCGCGTGCCTGCGAAGCTGGCATGTTACCTTGACGCCGAAGTGCGTTTATACCGGATATGAAGATACAGATACTGTTAGTAAAAGGTGACCTGTTGAACTGCCTTTAGTCTTGCCACATTTGACGCGAGTGATCAAATAGACCTTGAGGTAACAATCTATATGACAGGTCTGTCTTATGGCTCAATTAGATCCGAGGACACAATATCAGTTTTATTTGTAAGATAATGTCTTTAATTGGTATGTGCAACAACATTCAAAACGATTGCTCGCATTTGCCTTTATTAAGAATATGTGTAATAGACAGAAGTAACAATAAAAATACGAAAAAAGAAACTCGTTGATTAAAAGTCCAAAGAAAGGAACGAAATGATCTATAACTTGGTGACGAACATCTCGACATTCTGTGTCGGCATCTCGGTGTGTTCATTAGCAATGATGAGGTCTTTGGAACCAGTCAGCTCCGTCCCCTGTGAAAATATATATATATATGAAAACACTCATCAGATGTATTATACCATAGATAGAACTGCCCCGTCTGGTTCTCTACGGGCCCAGAGACCCGTATAGACACATATAGACCCATATGATGATAGCAAATATCTATTCGTAGATTTGCTGTAAGATGCTAGTCTCCCCTTTCGAAATGAGTTTAATTATGACGATACAATAATGTTACATAGGAAACATAATTCAGTAGTATGGAACGTGTTGTCAAGTAACTGAGAACTTCAAATGTATTCATAGCTACATTCTATATCGCGTTCATATTACTTTATTTATAAAGACCTCTTTGTCCTCTCCCCGAGCCCAGGGCTGGACGTCAGTGCGCATGAACACCACGATGAAAATTCCCCCCACAGCCTGAAGAGCCGCTCCTATGTAGAAGATTTTCATCCAGGCCGCGAGGGTTGGCTGCAAGGGTCAACAAACATGTTTCATAGATAATGTAAGGGCCATAACAGAGCTGTGAAACAATTCACACTGACATATCAAAACCAGACTGAAGATTCCCAGCGGCTGTAGTAAAATTATTAACAGGAAAGCCATCATTTCCAAGCATGCAGGGCATTGCATTCCTCATATTTGAACAGGAACGAAAAACTCCAATAAATACCCACATGTAAAGTTGCATGGATGATTTTGAGATGCACAGCAGCCTAGTCATGTCGTATCTAGTCGTGCCATGTCTCGTCATGTCGTGTCGCGCCGCATAGCGTCTCGTCGAGTTGTGTTGTGTTGAGTTGAGTTGAGTTGAGTTGTGTTGTGTTGTGTTGTGTGTTGTGTTGTGTCGTGTCGTGTTGTATTGTGTACTCACATCATTCTCTGTTATGAATCCGACCAACAGAGGAGCGAAGATCCCTAGCTGGAAGAGTCCCTGCCGTGTTGGCCAGGGCGAAGGTCACCCCGCTGAACCTGGGCGCGAACTCAACATGGACTGCCCGCATGCCTGCTGTCGTCAGGGAGTTGAAGAACTGGATAAGACACAGCAGGGCAACGGCAGCGACAGGGTTACATCCGCTCAGGTTCGCCAGGATCACTCCGCAGATCACCATGCCGGAAAATCCTGTGTGTGAAGACAACTAGCCTGATTAAATCGCTTTTGCCGGCCGCCCAACATCCAGCCGGCCCCCGAGGTGGGTGGCGGACTATGTAGGGAGCCCCCCGGAGCTTGGGTTACATAGGCTAGGAGACAACCATTCACAATAAAGTGGGCAGCATGTGATCAGCTGTTGTGACAATCAAGTGCTTAATTTTGATAACTGTTTATAGGAGTTGCGGGAGGATCTCATCATTACCATCATCATCGTCGTCGTCGTCGTCGTTGCCGCTCACAATAAACGACGATGCGGGCCACCACCGTTTTCTACTCTCTACAGTGCTTGCCTTCGTGATCCTTCCCAGGTGAAGCACATCTCTATGGGAGGATCTAAGGTCTAAAATAAGGTTGGTAAGAGATCACCTGCGATAACGAATCCCCTCCTTATCCACACCTTGGGAATCTTCCCGTTTTGGATCAAGCGGTCAGCTGCCACGCTTGACACCAACATGGAGACCATGGCGAGGACGAACGGAAGAGCAGACAGCAGACCGTTCTGGGGGAGAAAAAGGAAGTGTTCTGGGTCTTTTAGAACAGGAGAGTTGTAAGTACAAGAGCTAGAGTGAACAATCCCTTCCTGGCCCTAGCACCCCTTCAGATCGACTTCTTCATGCGGTTTGCAATAAAATCATGAATTCAGAATTTTATGACGATGCAAGCAGATTTGTTCAATATATACTGTTTCAATCGAGGCAAATTTGGTCCAAAAGTAGGTGGAGTCCGAGTATCCTTGTGAAACATCGATTTCGTGACATAAAAGTGGTCCAGGAAACATGATATAACAATTACAATAGTTGGCAGCTAAACAGCTCACCGGTACCCATCACGTACCGTTCTAATGTTGAATCCCAGCACATTCTTCATGTAGTTCGGCAGTTGGGTAAGCAAGAAGTAGTTGCCCCAGTTGGAAGAGAATTGACCGACGATGAGAGCCCAGGCCGGAAGTGACGACAATACTTTCAGCCAAGGAACTCTTGGTTTCTATCGGAGAAAACGCAAGGCCTCTTATTATTCAAACAATGTGTTTAAAGCTCAGAATCATGTCTGCTATACCAACAAAATATCTCACATACATGTAAGAAGATAGTATGATGGAACAGATCGCATCTTTGCTTGTTACCTGTTGTACTTTTCCCCCGATACTTTCTTCGATGTACTTCTGTTCTTCCTCCAGGATCCGCGGATGTTTTGCAGGCGAGTCGTAAGCCAGGAGGAGCCAAAATACGAGCCAGACTGCTACAAAACCCCCTACAGAAAGTTAGGGGATAAAGCGGTGATTCAATCTATTATCTTTTCTCGTAGTGGTGGTGGTCTTTATGAGTTGAGTTTGTGGGCTTACATGTGCCAAAAGATGCACTCATCATTGTTTGGGGGTCTATACCATGTAGACTATCACATTATGCTATGGTGTTGATCAGCCTAGCATTTGACACCTTTCTGCATTGGTATGTTGATGGCATTTTTAGATTTCCTTACCAGGAATATAGAAGATAGTCTCCCAGCCCAGCTCAGCAGCTAGGAAGGACGCCAGTGGGTAGTTGATTATGTTACCAATGGGCAACCCTGCATTTGTGTAAAAAAATGTCACATGTTTAGGCCTGATACATGTATAGGATGTTAGCCAATCTAGATTCAGCAAGGCTCCCCAACAAAACTAATGCACCCTTTTACTTTCTATGTACAGAAGGACACCTTACTCTCGAAATGCTGTAAATCAGTAAGGGCATTGTCATTAGATCGCTTTAGGTTTAGAGTTAGATGTTCAAGGGTTAGGTGTAACAAGTCGTTAGGTGTAATGTAGCCAGCTGCCGCCGCGCCGCGTGCCTGCGAAGCTGGTGTGTTACGCCGAAGGGCGATTATACCCGCTATACCGATACACATACAGTACACTTAATTTACACATGTAGAACTTTACCTATGTAGCAAAACGCCAGAAGTTTTGTCCTGTCGGTAGCAGGAGCCCATCGGCCCCAGACTCCGTACATAGTGGGGAACAGAACTCCCTGGAAAACAGGAGAAGCTCATATCCACCTGCAATCCACTTTTCATTGAGACCACGAAGGAAGAGGTAAGCGTCAGACAAAATGTATCAAAAAGATAAAGTAAGTTTGCATCATTCAAAGTCCTAATTAATATAACTTTCTGCAAGGAAATCCGAGTTGCTTAAGATAAGTTAACTTACAGACACCAGACCCATGATGAATCTGACAGCAAACATCGCCCAAGGACTGGCCCTGGAGGCCACGGGACCAAGGGCGTCCAGGGCAGCTATGGCCAACATGCCCGTCCCGTACACGAGTTTGCCGCCCAACTTCTGCTCCAACACGCCACCTACCACCTGTGTGGGGCAAAACAGAACTCATGTACTGTGAGTTTGACAGACGCAAAAGATAAGAAATACACTTTGTTTTACAAGGAACAAGGATGGTCTGTATGTTGTCTCAGTAACGACCTCCCGTCCTTCAAGATTGCTCCTTAACCAGAGGCAAAAATATGAGAGTGAACAATTTCAGTCCCCACAAATTTACCAATGAGAATAAAATATGGAGGTTAACGTTATAACGCATCATTTTGTTCAAGATCCAATGTGTACAGGGACTTGTTTTACGTTTCCCTACATATGAATATTAATTTTATACAAATTTATCTGTGTAGAACGCTTAGGTTGGTCTGCTCGGGAGGCGGCAAATGTGCACCTTAGCGGACAATCTCCCCTGTCATGTTGTCTCTCTATTTTGCCAATTTCTACTAGCCACCTTCTCTGGTCAATTATATCCCTTTTTAGGCCGATTTGTACTATTTATGTAGCCTGCAAAAGGAGTCTGGTGGAGACTATCAAACGGCTTACCTGAGTGATGATGTAACCATAATAGTACGCCCCCAGTAGAATTCCTCTCACACTTGGACTCCATTCCAGTTCTCCTTCTTCGTTCTGTAATCACGTAACAATATAACATACATAACATGGCAACCAGCGCATATCTAGTGTGTTTCCCTAGAACCTGTTGATGTGGTATCATTGGTTTGTGATTAATAGAAAAAAAATCAATATCCTGCACCAATATAACGATTACCAGTAAGAATAATTTTCCTACCTGTGCGGAAGTATTTCCAGCCCCGCTGCTGGGACAGAGTTGGTAGGGAGCAGTTTGATTGACAGGTGAAGCAGACGATGAACTGTTCACCATGACCACGATGGCGACGCTGAATCCGTTCCTGGTTGGGACTAACGTAAGGATGCCCAGGAAGAACAAGCCCGACAAAATATATCGAGCCGGGATCTTGTCGGCAAGCTGCAGTTGAAGTACAAATTGTGAATATGACCAAGTAAAAAGCGAATTTCTACATAAACATGCCACGAAATCATAGCAGAGCATTGCGTGTATATATATATATGCATTTGTTCTTTGTACTTTGTACAACCAAGAACGTTCTACAGAACGCCCTTGGTACACTCTGTACCTCCATACCAGAGACAGTATATTGATTTAGGCAACGTATTGCCTGCGAAAATTCGACAGATAAACGTGTAGAAAAGTGTTAGTGCACATACCAGACAGCAGCTTCCCTTTTTCGAGTCCTGGCCTGATTTTGTCTCCTCAACGTTCGATGACGTCATATCCTTGCTTTCCGAACCCATTTTTCCAAAGTCTGTGACATAAATGTAAGTCACGATATCTTTAATTTAGACTGAATTTTTTTTCCAAAGTCTATGATATACACATTATAGCACACACCTTAACGTTTAGATAATCTAACACAGGCGCTAGAATGACAACACATTTTACAATGGAATTTAGAGAAAGGGTGCAGCACACACACACGCGATGATGATAAAGTTCAATGAATACATAAGTGACTTCTATAGTGACTACTGTAATTTAGACATAGCAACTGCAACTGCCTCGTTCACAACTGATTAGAACTACGGTTTTGGACAACATCGAAGTCATCGTATTCTGGTCATTAGCAGTTTAGTTTAAAGACCTACCTCCACGGTATCAGCTCTTCCAACTGCGCTGAACTCTGATCTCCGTGTTGTACGGACTACCTGCCTAACTTGTAAGGGTAAAGAAAGTTGCTACTGGAGACCTGAAAATGTCACAGTAACCTTTGCTAGGCGTCTGGCTGTCTGTTGGAGACAATACACACGGCCTTTCATTGTATGAACAGAATGATTATTCAGTATTATCACATAGCCAGTAGCCGTCGGCCAATCAGAAGGCTCAGTTTCCCATGGGTTATCAGGTTATCAAGACTTTTTGGACCGCACCATTATACGGGGGACAGGACACTAACACTAGTGTTAAGACTTGTAGTAGTTTCACTCTGTGATTTATTCGGTGGTTATCGCCCCCGACCGGCGGGGCATTAACCCTTTATTACTCTCACCTTTGGACCATTACATAGGTATATACAGGTAGAGGCCGAATCCAATCACTAGCAATGCAGGACTATTTCCGTGTTTCTCATAATGCTACACAAAACGCGTATCCGTAGCAGTTATGCGTACACGTTGCATTAACTTTCTCAAACGCGGAGTCGCGATCTAATGCATGGATTACATTTCCTCACACCGTGTGTTTTAAAGTGAAGGTGAATATCGCTTAAAGAGACTTTTGTGCATGTGATGTTTATTTTGACATCGATAACTTGACATTTGCACGTGTAGAGTGATTAGACAGTACTGCTCTCACCTTTGCACCACTTCAAATAGATAAAAACTTTAAGTTTGCGTTTTATTTATAAGACAATGTCTTTAAATGTTAGGTGCAACAACATTCAAAATGATTGTTCGCATGTTCCTTTTTTAGAATATGTGTAATAGACAGAAGTAACAATAAAAATAAGAAAACTCGTCAAAAATCCAAAGAAGGACCAAGGTATCTATAACTTGGTGATGAACATCTCGACATTCTGTGTCGGCATCTCGGCGTGTTCATTAGCAATGATGAGGTCTTTGGAACCAGTCAGCTCTGTCCCCTGTGAAAATATATGTGAAAACACTCATCAGATGTATTATACCATAGATAGAACTGTCCCTTCTCTACGGGCACAGAGACCAATATGATGTTTGGAAATATTTATTCGTCGATTTGCTGTAAAATGCTAGTCGAGATCTTCCCTTTCAACTTGAGTTTAATTATGACAACACAATAATGACAGTGTTACATAGGAAACATGAATCAGTAGTATGGACGTGTTGTCAGGTTCGATACCGTAACTGAGAAGTCCAAATGTTTTTATAGCTACATTCTATATCGCGCTCATATTACTATAAATGTATATGTAAAGGCGTCTCTGCCCTAGCTTTTTGTACGGACCTTTTCAGCGATGTTGGCTTCTTGGTCGGCCTCTTCCCGAGCCCAGGGCTGGACGTCAGTGCGCATGAACACCACGGTGAAAATCCCTCCCACACCCTGAAGAGCCGCTCCTATGTAGAAGATTTTCATCCAGGCAGCGAGAGTTGGCTGCAAGGGTCAACAAACATGTTTCATATTATTAAATCAAGATAATGTAAGGGCCATAACAGAGCTGTGAAACAATTCATACTGACATATCAAAACCAGACTGAAGATTCCCAGCGGCTGAAGTAAAATTATTGTTGACAGGAAAGCCAACATTTCCAAGCATGCAGGACATTGCATTCCTCATATTTTAACAGAAACGAAAAACTCCAATAAATACCCACATGCAAAGTTGGATGATTTTGAGACGCACAGCAGCCTAGTCATGTCGTATCTAGTCGTGCCATGTCGCGTCATGTCGTGTCGCGCCGCATTGCGTCTCGTCGAGACTCGTAGTGCTATGTTGTGTGTTGTGTTGTGTTGTGTTGTGTTGTGTTGTGTTGTGTTGTGTTGTGTTGTGTTGTGTTGTGTTGGCTTGTGTGTTGTGTCGTGTAGTGTTGAGTACTTACATCATTCTCTGTTATGAATCCGACCAACAGAGGAGCGAAGATCCCTGGAAGAGTCCCTGCCGTGTTGGCCAGGGCGAAGGTCACCCCACTGAACCTGGGCGCGAATTCAACATGGACTGCGCGCATGCCTGCTGTCGTCAGAGCATTGAAGAACTGGATAAGACACAGCAAGGCAACGGCAGCGACAGGGTTACATCCGCTCAGGTTCGCCAGGATCACTCCGCAGATCACCATGCCGGAAAATCCTGTGTGTGGAGACAACCATTCACAATATTGGGCAGCATGTGATCAGCTGTTCAATCATGCGCTTAATTTTGATAACTGTTGATAGGAGTTGCGGGAGGATCTCATCATTACCATCATCGTTGCCGCTCACAAACAACGACGATGCGGGCCACCACGGCTTTCCACTCTCTACAGTGCTTGCGTTCGTGATCATTCCCAAGTGAAGCACATCTCTGTGGGAGGATCTAATTAAAGTGTAAGCTAAAGTTGGGGAGAGAAAAGTGCGCTTACCTGTGATAACGAATCCCCTCCTTATCCACACCTTGGGAATCCTCCCGTTTTGGATCAAGCGGTCAGCTGCAACGCTTGACGCCAACATGGAGACCATGGCGAGGACGAACGGAAGAGCAGACAGCAAACCGTTCTGGAAGATAGAAAGACATATTATCGGTGTCGTAAAATTTTAAGAGCTGGACCAAACTAAATCAATGCTCCCCTGTTCCCCAGCGCTATTGGGGTGCGTCTTCGCGTGATATGGTTTAGATTTATTGAAAAGATAATTATTTAATGCGAGAAGATTTGTAAATACTAGATCAATCGGGGAAGATTTGAATGTATATTAAAGTAGGGTGGTCCTTGTGAAACATCGATTTCTACTGTTATCCACCAGAAAATGGTAGCTAAATACCAATGACACTTCAAAGTATACCGTTGTAATGTTGAACCCCAGCACATTCTTCATGTAGTTCGGCAGTTGGGTAAGCAAGAAGTAGTTCCCCCAGTTGGAAGAGAATTGACCGACGATGAGAGCCCAGGCCGGAAGTGACGACAATACTTTCAGCCAAGGAACTCTTGGTTTCTATCGGAGAAAATGCAGGGCCTGTTATCATTCAAACTAGATGTTTCAAAGCTCAGAATCATGTCTGCTATACCAACAAAATATCTCACATAAGAACATAGTATAATGGAGCAGATCGCATCTTTGCTTGTTACCTGTTGTACTTTTCCCCCGATACTGTCTTCTATGTACTTCTGTTCTTCCTCCAGGATCCGCGGATGTTTTGCAGGCGAGTCGTAAGCCAGGAGGAGCCAAAATACAAGCCAGACTGCTACAAAACCTCCTACAGAAAGTTAGGGGATAAAGCGGTGATTCAATCTATTATCTCTTCTCGTAGTGGTGGTGGTCTTTATGAGTTTTGTGGGCTTACGAAAAACGTTAACTACATGTACCAAAAGATGCACTCATCATTGTTTGGGGGTCTATACCATGTAGACTCACACATTATGCTATGTAGCTGATGGTGTTGAGCATGCTAGCATCGGACACCTTCGAGATATTCGTCAAATCTCACACATCACGAAATCTTTTGAATAATTATGTCACCGAACATTATTTGATGGACACACTGCCGAACATAAATTCAAAGATTTTATGGATTGGTACGTTGATGAAAATGACATTTTTACATTTCCTTACCAGGAATATAGAAGATAGCCTCCCAGCCCAGCTCAGCAGCTAGGAAGGACGCCAGTGGGTAGTTGATGATGCTGCCAAGGGGCAAACCTGCATTGGCGTGAACAAAAAAATACATAAGGAACAATTTCAACCAATCTAGATTTAGAAGCAATAGACAAAAGCCTTATAGAAAACTAAATTAAATGTACATTTTTTACTTTCTAGTTACAGAAGACACTTGACATCCGAAATGCTGTAGAACTTTACCTATGTAGCAAAACGCCAGAAGTTTTGTCCTGTCGGTAGGGGGAGCCCATCGGCCCCAGACTCCGTACATGGTGGGGAACAGAACTCCCTGGAAAAAAGAGACATAAATTAAACGTCACATGCAGACTATACTTTGTTTGTTTGTTTGTTTGTTTGTTTGTTTGTTTGTTTGTTTGTTTGAATCGGCCTGCAATCCGCATTTCATTGAGGTCATGAAGAAGGAGGTAAGGGCTAGAGAAAATATATCAAAAAGATAAAGTTTACATCTTTCAAAGTCCTAATTAATAATAATTTCTGAAAATTCAAGCTAAGTAATATGATAACTTACAGACACCAGACCCATGATGAATCTGACAGCAAACATCGCCCAAGGGCTGGCCCTGGAAGCCACGGGACCAAGAGCGTCCAGGGCAGCAACGGCCAACATGCCCGTCCCGTACACGAGTTTGCCGCCCAACTTCTGCTCCAACACACCACCTACCACCTGTGTGAGGCAATGTGCTGTGAATTTCACAGACGCAAAATATATGCTTTGTTTTACGAGGCACAAAGATGTGTTGTCTCAGTGATGAAGTCACGTCAGGATTGCTCCTCAGCCTAGACAGGGGATATGAGATGGAATAATTTCAGTCCATACAAATGTAACGGGGAGGATAATTGAATTTTGACGAATATTTAACCAAAACACACAACGGAAGTTCAGCTGCTCTGGGCAGCTTTCGAGACGCACTCTGTCTCTTCTTCAACTTGGTTAAGATTTCGTCTTGGAGTCCTCTTGTCACGTGACTTGATGTGATAATCACGTGACAAAAGACAGTCATATGCAGGTTTCAGGTAGTAATAAGTAGTGATAAGTTATTGAAATTAACGTTAAAACACATCATTTTGTTCAAGATCCAATGCATACAAGGGCTTGTTTTACGTTTCCCTATACATGGACCCTATTCGAGTACAAGGGAATTTGTCTAATAAGCTCACCTGAGTGATGATGTAGCCATAATAGTACGCTCCCAGTAGAGTTCCTCTCAGACTCGCACTCCACTCCAGTTCTCCCTCCTCGCTCTGTAACCACATAGCAGATAACCAGATCTAGTGCATATTGTGCAAAGGATCATCACTTGTCTGCAGTATAGCTCCTTCCATAATTTGTACATGTAGCTCGGTGATTTAACAGCACGAGATTTTGTCAGTTTGCTTTCCCCCTCTAACCTCTCAATATGGTATCATTGTCATGTTGAATGTGATTAAGACAAAAAATGAATATCCGGCACCAATACATTGATTATCAATAAGAATAATTTTCCTACCTGTGCGGAAGTATTTCCAGCCCCGCTGCTGGGACAGAGTTGGTAGGGAGCAGTTTGATTGACAGGTGAAGCAGACGATGAACTGTTCACCATGACCACGATGGCGACGCTGAATCCGTTCCTGGTTGGGACTAACGTAACGATGCCCAGGAAAAACAAGCCCGACAAGATGTATCGAGCCGGGATCTTGTCGGCCAGCTGCAATTGAAGTAACAATTTGTTGTATCTGACCAAGTAAAAGGCGAATATCTGCATTTACATGCAATGAAACCATAGCATCTCAGGGCATTACGTGTATTTATGATTTTGTGCAATTGTACCGTACACTTTGTACCTCCATACTAGAGACAGTATTGTAAATCATACAAAATGTTAACTGCGAAAATTCGATAGATGAACACGTAGAAAAGTGTTAGTGCACAAAAACTGCACATACCAGACAGCAGCTTCCCTTTTTCGAGACCTGGCCTGATTTTGTCTCCTCAGCGTTCGATGACGTCACATCCTTGCTCTCCGAACCCATTTTTCCAAAGTCTGTGACATACATATTATAGCACATATGTTATATAATATATTTAACATAGACGCTTCAGCGACAACAGAATTAAGGGTGCAGCACACACACGATGATGATTACGTTCAATGAACATATAAGGGTTAGGCTGTCAAGACTTCAGTTAATTATGTGCTGAACTGTGCTGCATAGTTGATCACAGACTCTTTGCACGTATCAGTAACACATATTTCATGATCGATTCTTCTATAGTGACTAACTTAGACATAGCAACTGCAACTGCCTCGTCCACAACTGATTAGAACTATACGGCTTTGGACAACATCGAAGTCATCGTATTCTGTTCATTAGGAGTTTAGTTTAAACACCTACCTCCACGGTATCAGCTCTTCCAACTGCACTGCATGAACTGTGATCTCCGTGTGGCACGGATTACCTGTCTAAGGGTAAAGAAAGTTGCTACGGGAGACCTAAAAATGTGACAGTACGTTTGCGTGTGTGCCAGTCGCCAGGCGGTACACGCTGGGGACTACACACGACCTTAACTTGTATAAACAGAATGACTAGTCAGTATTACTCTCACCTTTGGACCACTTTATACCACAATCAGAGAAAATGTAGGCCGAACTCAATCGAGAATGCAGAGCTCCTCCATGGAGGTTGCTCGTGCAGCCCCTATTGGCTCAATCACTAGCAATGCAGGTCTACTTCTGCGTTTATGACAACGCTATACAAAACGCATAACTGTAGCTGGTATGCTACTAGGTTCGTACACGTTGCCTTAACGTTCTTAGACGCGAAGTACCTATTTAATGGGTTATATTTTCTTAAAACGTATATACCGGGAGAAGGAGAAGGTGAATATGGTGTAAAGGGGACATTTGTGCATATGACATCCATAACTTGAAACTTGCATGTATAGAATGACTAGGCAGTACTGCTCTCACCTTTGGACCACTTCAAGTTGATAAAAACTTCGCCGCCTTTGAGTTTGCGTCATACAGGGTAAAACCGAGCAGGTTGTATTTGTTTGGTCGATCGGAGGTCGGAGCCATGACAGCAATTGTCAAACAAGCTTTATGTCACGCTTAAATGATAACCTTGAAGCAGGAGGCGTTTTTTGTCACGTCGCCAGAACCATTAGAAGTTTATTCCAATTTCCTTCTTGTCAAATTTGATTATACAGGCTATACCGATACAGATACTGTTACTAAAAGGTGACATGTTAAACTGTCTTTAGTATTGCCCAATTTGATGCAGGTAATCAAAATAGACATTCAGGTAACAATCTATGTCTTATAGCTCAATTAGATCCGCGGCCACAATATCATTTTTTATTTGTAAGACAATGCCTTTAATTGTTAGGTGCAATAACACTCAAAATGATTGTTTGCATTTTTCTTGATCTTTTTTGGAATATGTGTAATAGACAGAAGTAACAATGCAAATAAGAACAAAGAAACTCGTCAAAAGTCCAAAGAAGGGACCAAATTATCTATAACTTGGTGATGAACATCTCGACATTCTGTGTCAACATCTCGGCGTGTTCATTAACAATGATGAGGTCAGCTCTGTCAGTTCTGTCCCCTGTGAAAATATATATGAAAACACTCATCAGATGCATTATACCATAGATAGAACTGCCCCCTCTGGTTCTCAACGGGCCCAGAGACCCATATGATGATAGGAAATATTTAGTCGTCGATTTGCTCCCCTTTCGAAATGAGTTTAATTACGACGATACAATAATGTTACATAGGAAACATACTTTAGTAGTATAGAATGTGTTGTCAAGTTCGATACTGTAACTGAGAAGTTCAAATGTTTTCATAGCTACGTTCTATATCGCGCTCATATTACTTTATTTGTAAAAACCTCTCTGTCCACGCTTTTTCTACGAACCTTTTGGTCGATGTTGGTCTCTATGTCGGCCTCTTCCCGAGCCCAGGGCTGGACGTCAGTGCGCATGAACACCACGATGAAAATTCCCCCCACACCCTGAATAGCCGCTCCTATGTAGAAGATTTTCATCCAGGCAGCCAGAGTTGGCTGAAAGGGTCAATAAACATGTTTCACATTATTGAATCAAGATAATGTAAGGGCCATAACAGAGCAGTGCAACAATTCATACTGACATATCAAAACCAGACTGAAGAGTCCCAGCGGCTGTAGTAAAATTATTGTTAACAGGAAAGCCATCATTTCCAAGCATGCAGGGCATTGCATTCCTCACATGTAAACAGAAACAAAAAACTCCAATAGATACCCACATGCAAAGTTGGATGATTTTGAGATGCACAGCAGCCTAGTCATGTCGTATCTAGTCGCGTCATGTCGTGTCGCGCCGCATAGCGTCTCGTCGAGTTGTGTTGTGTTGTGTTGTGTTGTATTGAGTTGAGTTGTGTTGGGTTGGATTGTGTGTTGCAATGTGTTGTGTCGTGTTGTGTTGTGTTGTGTTGTGTTGTGTTGTGTTGTGTTGTATTGTGTACTCACATCATTCTCTGTTATGAATCCGACCAACAGAGGAGCGAAGATGCCCGACATAGTCCCTGCCGTGTTGGCCAGGGCGAATGTCACCCCGCTGAACCTGGGCGCGAACTCAACATGGACCGCCCGCATGCCTGCTGTCGTCAGGGAGTTGAAGGCCTGGATAAGACACAGCAGGGCAACGGCAGCGACAGGGTTACATCCGCTCAGGTTCGCCAGGATCACTCCGCAGATCACCATGCCGGAAAATCCTGTGTGGAAAAAACCTTTTACAACATATGTAAAGTGGGCAGCATGTGATCAGCAGTTGTGACAATTATGCGCATAATTTTGATAACTGTTGATAGGAGTTGCGGGAGGATCTCATCATTATCATCATCATCTTCGTCGTTAGCGGGCCACCGTCACTTTCCACTCTCTACAGTACTTGCCTTCGCGATTCTTCCCCGGCGAAACACATCTCCATGAGAGGATCTAAGGTCTAAAGTAAGGTTGGTAAGAGAAAACTACATCACCTGTGATAAGGAATCCCCTCCTTATCCACACCTTGGGAATCTTCCCGTTTTGGATCAAGCGGTCAGCCGCAACGCTTGACACCAACATGGACACCATGGCGAGGACGTACGGGAGAGCAGACAGTAAACCGTTCTGGGGGAGAAAAAAATGAAGTGTTCTGGGTCTTTTAGAACAGGAGAGTTGTAATTACAAGAGCTAGAGTGAACCATCCATTCCTGGTGCCCAGCACTCCTTCAGATCGACTTCTTCATTCGGTTTGCAATAAAATCATGAATTGAGAAACATCGATTTCTTCACATAAAAGTGGTCCAGGAAACATGATATAACAATTACAATAGTTGGCAGCTAAAAAGCTCACCCATCACGTACCGTTCTAATGTTGAATCCCAACACATTCTTCATGTAGTTCGGCAGTTGGGTAAGCAAGAAGTAGCTGCCCCAGTTGGTAGAGAATTGACCGACGATGAGAGCCCAGACCGGAAGTGACGACAATACTTTCAGCCAAGGAACTCTTGGTTTCTATCGGAGAAAATGCAGGGCCTGTTATCTTCAAATGATATGTTTCAAAGCTCAGAATCATGTCTACGATACCAACAAAATATCTCACATAAGAACATAGTATGATGGAACAGATCGCATCTTTGCTCGCTACCTGTTGTACTTTATCCCCGATACTGTCTTCTATGTACTTCTGTTCTTCCTCCAGGATCCGTGGATGTTTTGCAGGCGAGTCGTAAGCCAGGAGGAGCCAAAATACGAGCCAGACTGCTACAAAACCTCCTACAGAAGGTTAGGGAACAAAGCGGTGATTCAATCTATTATCTCTTCTCGTAGCGGTGGTGGTCTTTATGAGTTGAGTTTGTGGGTTTACGAAAAACGTTAACTACATGTACCAAAAGATGCACTCATCATTGTTTGGGGGTCTATACCATGTAGACTATCACATTATTGTATGGTGTTGAGCAGCCTAGCATTGGACACCTTCGAGATATTCGTCAAATCTCACACATCACGAAATCTTTTAAATAATTATATAAAGAGTGTCACCGAACAATATTCGATTGACACACTGCTGTAGGAACATAAATCCAAAGATTTTATGGATTGGTATGTTGATGAAAATGAAATTTTTTTTATTTCCTTACCAGGAATATAGAATATGGCCTCCCAGCCCAGCTCAGCAGCTAGGAAGGACGCCAGTGGGTAGTTGACTATGTAACCAATGGGCAATCCTGCATTTGTGTGAAGAAAAATGTCACATGTTCAGGCATGATACATGTATAGGATGTTAGCCAATCTAGATTCAGCAAGGCTCCCCAACAAAACTAATGCACCTTTTTACTTTCTATGTACAGAAGGACACATGACTCTAACTCGAAATGCTGTTAAGCAGTAGGGGCATTCTGATTAGATCGCTTCAAACAACGTTTAGAGTTAGATGTTAAAGGGTTAGGTGTAACAAGTCGTTAGGTGTAATGTAGCCAGCTGCCGCCGCGCCGCGTGCCTACGAAGCTAGTGTGTTACGACAAAGGGCGGCTATACCGGCTATACCGATACAGATACAGAAAGCTTGATTTACACATGTAGAACTTTACCTATGTAGCAAAACGCCAGAAGTTTTGTCCTGTCGGTAGGGGGAGCCCATCGGCCCCAGACTCCGTACATGGTGGGGAACAGAACTCCCTGGAAAACAGGGGCATAAATCCATTCTTTAATCATGAGAAGCTTAGATCCACTTGCAATCCACTTTTCATTGAGGCCACGAGGGAAAAGGGAAGGGTCAGACAAAATGTATCAAAAAGATAAAGTTTAAATCATTCAAAGTCCTAATTAATATAACTTTCTGCAAGGAAATCCGAGTTGTGTAAGATGACAACTTACAGACACCAGACCCATGATGAATCTGACAGCAAACATCGCCCAAGGGCTGGTCCTGGAGGCCACTGGACCAAGAGCGTCCAGGGCAGCTATGGCCAACATGCCCGTCCCGTACACGAGTTTGCCGCCCAACTTCTGCTCCAACACACCGCCTACCACCTGTATGGGGCAAAACAGAACTGAGAGTTTGTGTACTGTGAGTTTGACAGACGCAAAAGATAAGAAATACATGTTGTTTTACAAGGATGGTCTGTATGTTGTCTCAGTAACGAAGTCCTGTCTTTCAAGATTGCTCCTTAACCAGGGGTATGAGAGTGAACAATTTCAGTCCCCACAAATTTACCAATGAGAATAAAATATGGAGGTCAATGTTATAACGCATCATTTTGATCCGATGTGTACAAGGACTTGTTTTACGTTTCCCTATATATAAATCTTATACTAGTACAAATTTATTTGTGTAAAACGATTAGGTTGGTCTGCTCCGGATCCGGAGGCGGCAAATATGCACCTTAGCGGACAATCTCGAGCTCCCCTGTCATGTTGTCTGTCTATTTTGCCAATTTCTGCTCTTTCCAGTCGCTTCGGAATCCTGGTAAAGGTTACAAACGTCTCCAACAGATTCCTTTTGTAGGCTGAATAAATAGAAGAATTTGCCCGTGCAGGCATTCTCTGGCCAGCCACCTTCTCTGGCCAATTGTATCCCCTTTTTAGGCCGATTTCTACCATTTATTGAGCCTGCAAAAGGAGTCTGGTGGAGACTATCAAACGGCTCACCTGAGTGATGATGTAGCCATAATAGTACGCCCCCAGTAGAATTCCTCTCACACTTGGACTCCATTCCAGTTCTCCTTCTTCGTTCTGTAATCACGTAACAATATAACGTACATAACATGGCAACCAGAACCTGTTGATGTGGTATCATTGTTTTGTGATTACTAGAAAAAAATCAATATCCTGCACCAATATAACGATTACCAGTAAGAATAATTTTCCTACCTGTGCGGAAGTATTTCCAGCCCCGCTGCTCGGACAGAGTTGGTAGGGAGCAGTTTGATTGACAGGTGAAGCAGACGATGAACTGTTCACCATGACCACGATGGCGACGCTGAATCCGTTCCTGGTTGGGGTTAAGAAAACGATGCCCAGGAAAAACAAGCCCGACAAAATATATCGAGCCGAGATTTTGTCGGCCAGCTACAAGAGAAGTAAAAATTGTGAATATAACAAAGTAAAAAGCGAATAAACATGCCATGAAACCATAGCAGAGCATTACGTGTATATATGTGCAACTGTTATTTGTACTTTCACGTCAAGGACGGCTTAAAGACACAAACATACACAAAAACGCCCTGCGGCATTGGTGGTAGCATAGTGATCACTTTCATGTAAATAAATAACTTGTATGTGGTATATGCATTACCTTGACCTCTGACCTCTCAACCAATTTTCCCCTCCTTACATTGTTGAATATGGTTAAGGATAGGTTACTGGTAAGTAATAGTTACAGGTTGTAAGTATTTTGTTTGTCGCAATAAGAAGGTGTACATACTACTGCGTTAATAAGTTTTGTAATGATATGTGTTTTATGACTCCAAGAAGAATAGTGAGTATATGCATATAGTCACTAATGGAGATCCTTCAAATAAACATAAACATACTATGTACAACTCTGCAGCTGTACCTCCATACTAGAGACAGTATATTGATTTAGACAAGGCATTAACTGCGAATATTCAATAGATAATCGTGTAGAAAAGTGTTAGTGCACATACCAGACAGCAGCTTCCCTTTTTCGAGACCTGGCCTGATTTTGTCTCCTCAACGTTCGATGACGTCACATCCTTGCTCTCCGAACTCATTTTTCCAAAGTCTGTGACATACACATTATGGCACATACCATATGTTATATAATATATGTTTAACATAGACGCTTCAGCGACAACAGAATTAAGGGTGCAGCACACACACGATGATGATTACGTTCAATGAACATATAAGGGTTAGACTGTCAAGACTTCAGTTAATTATGTGCTGAACTGTGCTGTATCTTTGCACGTATTAGTACCACATATTTCATGATCGATTCTTCTATAGTGACTAATTTAGACATAGGAACTGCAACCTTTAGACCTACCTCTACGGTATCAGATCTTCCAACTGCGCTGAACTTTGATCTCCGTGTGACACGGATTACCTAGGCCTGTTCAAGGGTAAAGACAGTTGCTACGGGAGACCTAAAAATGTGACAGTAACCTTTGTGTGTGTGCCAGTAGCCAGGCGGTACACGCTGGAGACTACACACAACCTTAACCTGTATAAACAGACTGACTATTCAGTATTACTCTCACCTTTAGACCACTTCACTGACGACAAGCAGAGAAAATGTAGGCCGAACTCAATCACTAGCAATGCAGGTCTACTTCTGCGTTTATGACAACGCTATACAAAACGCATAACTGTAGCTGGTATGCTTCTACGTTCGTACGCGTTGCCTTAACGTTCTTAGACGCGAAGTACCTATCTAATGGGTTACATATATACTTATATACTTAAAACGTATATAAGGGAGAAGGAAAAGGTGAATATGGTTTAAAGAGACATTTGTGCATGTGACATCCATAACTTGAAACTTGACTAGGCAGTACTGCTCTCACCTTTGGACCACTTCAAGTAGATTAAATCTAAACCACCTTTGAGCTTGCGTCATACAGGGTAAAACCGAGCAGAGTTGTATTTGCTTGGTCGATCGGAGGTCGGAGCCATGACAGCAATTGTCAAACAAGCTTTATGTCACGCTTAAATGATAACCTTGAAGCAGGAGGCGTTTTGTGTCACGTCGCCACAACCATTAGAAGTTTATTCCAATTTCCTGACATCAAACTGTCTTCTTGTCAAATTTGTTCGGGTGAACAATAGATCTTGTTGTTACAATCTATGACAGGTCCGTCTTGTAGCTTACTAGAATTTAGATCCAAGGACACAACATCATTTATATCCGTTGAGCAATGTCATAATTGTTAGGTGCAACAATATTCTAAATCACTGTTCCTATTGTTATGATATGCGTGATAGTCATCAGGCAATATTACCTGTCATGGTATGTAAAATCACGAGTTAAACTTTTCATCCAACACAACTTTGTGAATCGATTGCCTTATAGGACCCTTTATAGTAGGCGAGTAGGCAAATCACGGTACGTGTACTGTTTAGCCTGTTTTACACAATTTCTCGCTGCCAGGGGCAAATTGTCTATCTCCAGCCAGTCGGGTGGACTGGGAGCACACTTTAGTCAGGCTAGACTAGACTACTCATAATTTCGTGTTCGGCATCTCCACAACCTTCGTCGGCATCTCGGCAAACTCATTGGCGATGACGAGATCCTGTGAAAACACGCGAGAACAGGTTTTCTGTGATATTGTGTCATTACCTTACGATAGGATGGAAAAGTTTGTACTCAGAATATCTAGTATTGTCCCCTTTGGCTAACTAACCACCCCTGGTAATTGATTAAATAAACATCACGACTCTTTATTTTGTATTTGTGTCTCGTCATCACAAGATAATTTTAGTAATAGTTTTCATTTCATTTCATTTTCCTTCAGTTGTAAAAAAAGTATCGCTCTTGGTTCTCACCTTTTCATCGATGTCTTGGCCACTCCCTCCCCTAGCCCATGGCTGGACGTCAGTGCGCATGAACACCGCCGTAAAAATCCCTCCCACACCCTGAATAGCCGCTCCTATGTAGAAGATTGTGGACCAGCCTGCGAGGGTTGGCTGAAAGAGTTTACAAGACAAGTAAAGTACATCTGTTCATATGAGACTATAGAGAGAGTTCCTGCATTCAAACTTCTAGGGGTGATCGTCAGTAACGACCTGTCGTGGGGTGCACACGTTGAATACATGTTGTCCAAGGTCCGACCTCGCCTTCACTACTTGCGACTGTCCAAACGAGCGGGGCTTCCAGTAGACGTTCTGTTACAAATTTACAAGACATTTGTCAGACCAGTGCTGGAATACGGCTCACCAGTGTGGGGAGGGTTACCTCGCGGGTTGGCTGACGAGCTCGAGAAAGTACAGAAAATCTGCTGCAGAATCATTGGAATTCCTTCCGGTCAACTGCCGACCCTGGAGGAGCGGAGACGTGAGGCATCCGTACGTGAACTCAGGAGGGTGATGGCGGATGACACTCACCCTTGCCAGCAGTTCCTTGAGCCGGGTAGACGGACAACCTACCAACTACGCCGTCAGACTTCCAGCTACAAGATCCCACTTAGCCGTACAGAGAGACATAGACAATCATTTATCCCCAGATCACTCAACATCTTGCAGCAGTGAGGGACACTATAGACCTTTTAAAATCTGAAGGACACTATAGACTTTTATAAAAAATTTTATTGCCTCCTTGTATTTGTATTCTTAAGTTGTTCCACTCAATTATTGTCTATATTTTAACGTGTTATCGATATTTTATACAATACGTCATTATCGGATATTTCTTTTAACACTAAATCTTTTTAACGCTAAAATGTTACAATTGTTATTATTAATATGGAATTACATGTGACTTGCAACACAATTCAGGCTGTTTCAGCCTGCAATGTTGTTTTGATGAATAAAGTTTCAGTTTCAGTTTCATATTATTGACTCTGAAACTTATCCCAATAGAACTGTGGACTATCAACCTTAATTAGGATATAATTGTGTGGGATCTGTTCCAGATTTGTTGATGAAGGTTAGACATTCAGGTAATGAGATACACAAGGAAATTGCTACTCAAGCAACTGGGTAGATTTTGAAAACTGTCAGACATTTCGTCACTGACGAAAAGTAGTGGATGCTATTTGAAACGTCTGATAGTTTTTAAACTCTATCCAGTTGCTTGAGTAACCATTACCTTCTGTGTTCCAGATGTGTTAACTGTATAAGATCTGCCTTTTGTGTATATGAAAGGTGAGTTAATGCCTAGTTATAAAAAAGTTCGTGTACTAACATCGTTATCCGTGATCAGCCCGACCAACAGCGGAGCGAAGATGCCGGCAACAGTTCCCCCCATGTTGGCCAGGGCGAAGGTCATGCCGCTGAACCTGGGCGCGAACTCCACATGGACGGCGCGGAACCCTGCCACCGTCAGCCCGTTGAAGCACTGTGTGGTACACAGCAGGGCCACAGAGGCGACCGGATCACATCCGCTCAGGTTCGCCAGGATCACTCCGCAAGTCGCCATGCCAGCAAACCCTTAGTTCACAGAGCCATCAACAATAAAGAACATTAATCTCCATCATAGATGCTTAAT
>NW_017803379.1:2808927-2816683 GCF_001625305.1 Branchiostoma belcheri | reverse complement strand
CTCTCACCTTTAGACCACTTCACTGACGACAAGCAGAGAAAATGTAGGCCGAACTCAATCACTAGCAATGCAGGTCTACTTCTGCGTTTATGACAACGCTATACAAAACGCATAACTGTAGCTGGTATGCTTCTACGTTCGTACGCGTTGCCTTAACGTTCTTAGACGCGAAGTACCTATCTAATGGGTTACATTTTCTTAAAACGTATATAAGGGAGAAGGAAAAGGTGAATATGGTTTAAAGAGACATTTGTGCATGTGACATCCATAACTTGAAACTTGACTAGGCAGTACTGCTCTCACCTTTGGACCACTTCAAGTAGATTAAATCTCCACCGCCTTTGAGCTTGCGTCATACAGGGTAAAACCGAGCAGAGTTGTATTTGCTTGGTCGATCGTCGCCGCGGCTAGGTCGATCGGAGGTCGGAGCCATGACAGCAATTGTCAAACAAGCTTTATGTCACGCTTAAATGATAATATTGAAGCAGGAGGCGTTTTTTTGTCACGTCGCCAGATTCATTAGAAGTTTATTCCAATTTCCTGACATCAAACTGTCTTCTTGTCAAATTTGTTCGGGTGAACAATAGATCTTGTTGTTACAATCTATGACAGGTCCGTCTTGTAGCTTACTAGAATTTAGATCCAAGGACACAACATCATTTATATCCGTTGAGCAATGTCATAATTGTTAGGTGCAACAATATTCTAAATCACTGTTCCTATTGTTATGATATGCGTGATAGTCATCAGGCAATATTACCTGTCATGGTATGTAAAATCACGAGTTAAACTTTTCATCCTACACAACTTTGTGAATCGATTGCCTTATAGGACCCTTTATAGTAGGCGAGTAGGCAAATCACGGTACGTGTACTATTTAGCCTGTTTTACACAATTTCTCGCTGCCAGGGGCAAATTGTCTATCTCCAGCCAGTCGGGTGGACTGGGAGCACACTTTAGTCAGGCTAGACTAGACTACTCATAATTTCGTGTTCGGCATCTCCACAACCTTCGTCGGCATCTCGGCAAACTCATTGGCGATGACGAGATCCTGTGAAAACACGCGAGAACAGGTTTTCTGTGATATTGTGTCATTACCTTACGATAGGATGGAAAAGTTTGTACTCAGAATATCTAGTATTGTCCCCTTTGGCTAACTAACCACCCCTGGTAATTGATTAAATAAACATCACGACTCTTTATTTTGTATTTGTGTCTCGTCATCACAAGATAATTTTAGTAATAGCTTTAATTTCATTTCATTTTCCTTCAGTTGTAAAAAAAAGTATCGCCCAAAGGAGCTCTTGGTTCTCACCTTTTCATCGATGTCTTGGCCACTCCCTCCCCTAGCCCAGGGCTGGACGTCAGTGCGGATGAACACCGCCGTAAAAATCCCTCCCACTCCCTGAATAGCCGCTCCTATGTAGAAGATTGTGGACCAGGCTGCGAGGGTTGGCTGAAAGAGTTTACAAGACAAGTAAAGTACATCTGTTCATATTATTGACTCTGAAACTTATCCCAATAGAACTGTGGACTATCAACCTTAGGATATAATTGTGTGAGATCTGTTCCAGATTTGTTGATGAAGGTTAGACATTCAGGTAATGAGATACACAAGGAAATTGCTGCTCAAGCAACTGGGTAGATTTTGAAAACTGTCAGACATTTCGTCACTGACGAAAAGTAGTGGATGCTATTTGAAACGTCTGATAGTTTTTCAACTCTATCCAGTTGCTTGAGTAACCATCACCTTGTGTGTTCCAGATGTGTTAACTGTATAAGATCTGCCTTTTGTGTATATGAAAGGTGAGTTAATGCCTAGTTATAAAAAAAGTTCGTGTACTAACATCGTTATCCGTGATCAGTCCGACCAACAGCGGAGCGAAGATGCCGGCAACAGTTCCCCCCATGTTGGCCAGGGCGAAGGTCATGCCGCTGAACCTGGGCGCGAACTCCACATGGACGGCGCGGAACCCTGCCACCGTCAGCCCGTTGAAGCACTGTGTGGTACACAGCAGGGCCACAGAGGCGACCGGATCACATCCGCTCAGGTTCGCCAGGATCACTCCGCAAGTCGCCATGCCAGCAAACCCTTAGTTCACAGAACCATCAACAATAAAGAACATTAATCTCCATCATAGATGCTTAATTTGTGATCATATGCCATGTAGGTAAGCAAAAGATTCAGATGATAAAAATTCTTATATAATGAATTATAAAATGCTACTCTCCAAGCAGAGGTTGATGGTGGAAGATCGATTCCTTTCAATATATGGCCCGTTTGTTTTGTCCCTAACACCATAAACGCCATATATGAAAAGCAAACGATCTTCTACCATCAACCTCTGCTTGGAAAGTACAATTCTGATGGCTATGACAAACATATACTTGATTATTAGTTTAACCACAGCCCCTTTTTTGAGATAGGGAACCAAGGGGGCGCAATGTAATATGCGTGAGTCGGGCTGTTTCTATTGAAAGCTCATTGATTACGTCTATATCTACAAGGTCTGTATAATACGAGGTGCAGATTGGCACAATCTTACCTATGATAACGAATCCCCTTCTTATCCACACCTTGGGAATCTTCCCGCTTTGAATCAGGCGGTCAGCTGCAAAGCTTGACGTCATCATGGAGACCATACTAAGGAGGAACGGAAGAGCAGACAGCAGACCGTTCTAGAGGAGAAAAAGATGTTTTAATGGGCTATATGGGCTCCTGGTAACTATATTAACCGAACAGCTTCGGTCCGAAGGAGATTCGTTGTGGAACTCATATCGTTGCATGTTGCCTACATGTAAACTAACATAGCTAAGGCCATTAACATAAGTAATTCGGACCGTCATAACATACCTCTCTGATGTTGAATCCCAACACAGTTTGCATGTAGTTCGGCAGTTGGGTAGTCAGGAAGTAAACTCCCCAGTTCGAACTGAACTGTCCAATGACGAGCGCCCAAACGGCAGGCGATGTGAGCAGCTTCAGCCAAGGAACTGCCGGTTTCTGTCAGACAAAATTTTGTGATCTTCAGTTTCTTTGGCATTTACCATACGTTTACACTACGTATATACTGTGCAATAAATGAGAAGTAAATGCTTTCTTAGACTTACTACACCAATACCAACAGCAAGAACTAACAAGACGGGGTAAATATGTAGGAAATCATGTTTGAAACTTTTGAAAAGACTATTTCATACCTGTTGTTCCCTAAGCCCGGTGCTGCCTTCGATGTATTTCTGTTCTTCCTCTGAGATTCGTGGATGTTTCGCAGGCGAGTCATAAGCCAGGAGAAGCCAAAATACGAGCCAAACTGCTACGGAAGCCCCTATAAACAAAAACCGTAGAAACTTTTGAAACAGTTTGGACCATTATCAAAAAACATTCTAACCAACCCACAGCTGCAGTCCTAACAAAAGCCTCTAATGGGCTTCGCATTTACATACGTCTGTCTGAAACTGACGAATACAAAACTTATGACTATATGATGTTCTCAACTGAAGATACACTGTATCACTTGCATACCGAAAGAAACTGCAAGGAGCACAAAAGTTTTTATTCGATTCCTACCTAATGCAAAAAATTGTTTAAAATTGTTTTTATTTGCGAAGACATAATCTCCTTGATGGTTCAGTACGTGTTCTTACCGGGAATATAGAAGATAGCCTCCCAGCCCAGCTCGGTAGCTAGGAAGGCCGACAGCGGGTAGTTGATGACGGTACCAAGGGGCAACCCTGCATTATTGTGACGATTGGACAAAATGCACCATATATTAGCATTCAGTTTCAAACAAAGAAATGACTGAAGCAGGGTGATTTGTATGATTTCCATACTGTCCGACATCGTTCATGAATACTACGTGCGTGATCGAGTAGGGAAACAAAAAGTACGCATTATTACCTATGTAACAAAATGCCAGAAGTTTCGTCCTTTCGGTAGCAGGAGCCCATCGGCCCCAGAGTGCGTAGAAAGTGGGGAACAGAACTCCCTGGATACAAGATAAAGGTATGGTGAGTGACGTCGTTGGTAACATAGGTAATTACGCGAATGGGAGGGTTTTGTGTAGACTATCCACCAATCGGATCAATTTGAAAATAAAAGTGGTCTGTCATGATATTCGTTAATTACGGCTTATCAACAAAATCGACCGTTTTAACTCTTCTTTAATACAAACATTTCCTTGCCAAAAGATCTGAAATAGCATGTATAAATGTACTTACAGACACCAGTCCCATGCTGAACCTGACAGCAAACATCGCCCAGGGACTCGCGCGTGAGGCCACGGGACTGAGAACGTTCAGCACCGCTCCAAGAAACATGGCCGTCCCGTACACTATCTTACCGCCAAGCTTGCGCTCCAGAACACCACCTACCACCTGATGATGATGATGATGATGATGAATGGTTTATCTTAATATAAGTCCCTCGCAGCCCATTCGCAGCCCGAAGCCTGAAATGCTGATTCATTACAATCGTACACAAACCTCCTTTCTCAACTGTTCCACCTACCCAACTCCCTCTACCCCACTCGCTACAAAACCAATTACCTAGAAATGCATTCGTGCAATTTTTGAAATTCTTTCAAAGCGATCGTTGTAATGACAAAAATGCCTCCGCCCTTGACGCGTAGCCAAAAACATTAGAAACATGTTTAATAAAACATAGTGATAAACACTTATACATTGGTAAAATCTTAAGTTAAGTACCATAAGTAGCGTTATTTGAAAAGCCTGTGGTAGTATATGCATGTACCTTCACGGAAAATCCTGGACAGCTGTACACAAAAAGATACGAAAGACTTCTAATTTTTAAACCAAGTGACAAGAAAAATGACCAGAGCTTGCATGGAATCCACCCCCCCCCCCAACAAAAAATCAACAGGGAAAATAAAGCTATTGATGTCAATCGCTCACCTGTGTGAGGATGTACCCATAAAAGTTGGCGCCGAGTAGAACTCCCTTCACGCTCTCACTCCAGTCCAGTTCTCCTTGACTGTTCTGCGACAGCAGAAATCATAGCATGGTAGCCCTAGTACACGTATTAAGAACTATTCCTTGATATATATGGTCTGTATATATATAACAATTACATGCTCGTTGTACATACCCCCGTATATAAAGTTATGAGCAGGATGTCTCTGGTCCCATGTTTGTGTCTGTCTTACAAAAGCCTCTCGGAAGCCTTCTGTATATTGTATATAACGGCACAAAATTATCAAGATCATACAAAAGTAGTGCCAGGATAATAACCCCCACCTGTTCGGAGGTATTTGTCCGCCCACTGCTCGGACAGAACTGGTAAGTCCCGGTTTGATTGGCAGCTGTCACTGCTGATGAACGGTTCACCATGACGACAATGGCTATGGAAAATCCGCCCCTGGATGTGATCATCGCGATGTGGGCAAAGAAAAATATGACTGCCAGGATGTACCGAGCCGGGAGTCTGTCTGCAAGCTGTAGCATAAATAGCTAGATAGTTAGTAGGGTCATTTTAGAGGAAATTAGATAGAGATGTATTCTTGCAATGGTTTACAGACTTTCTTCAACAAGTCTAGTCAACGTGAACAACGCTTTCTATGGTACCTTGTCACAAATGTCATACTCGATAGTATCATAACAACATGCATTCTTAGGTAAACAAAGAAATATGGACATACATATGAGAGGTTGAAACTCAGAACGATTGCCAATCGCTCCAGAAGAGATTGCAATTTGAGTCTCTCAATCGGCAATTCTACTACTAGTACAGATTGCGATCACATTCGGTCCTAGGACAAACTCAAATCTGTCTGACCAGTCGCATGTGCGGACCAGGTTTGAACCTATGATTGATATCTGCACACGTGGAAACAAGTGTTTTCTACATACCCAACAGCAGCTTCCTTTCTTAGATTCCCGGTCGGACGTGGCCTCCGTTTTGCCACCACCAACATCCGTCATGTCCTTGCCTGTTGCAGCCATTTCTCTGGCCGTACGTTTCGCGAAATAGACGGTACCTCGCGATGTCAATGTGTTCAGAAAAATCTCGCAACTTCACTAATACGCGCGTGTATTAGTAGCCAGACGATAGCACGCGGTCTGTTGGAGTCTCGCCCGATCTTTTACTTAAGTTAATACATATTAAAGCATGTTACTGATAACAGCAATGCCGGTAAGTACCAGTCACCGGCAGACATTTCACGTGACTTCATTTTATATTTAGTCCCACCTTTGGACCACCACAATGGAGTCAGTCTGACCCGTACATGACTGTGTTTGTTTTGTTAAACATCGTGGACACGTTGCTATAGTTTTAAGAACAGTACATCAGGCAAAACGGGTACACACTGCCATGGCCTTTGAACTAGAGGCATTGGGACATGTATTTGGAAAGGTAGGATCTGTCAAACATGGTTTCGATCACACCGACATCCTTAACAGCGACAGACGTTTATGTCTTGCAGTTGAAAGAAATCTGGAGCCAAACCTTTGCACTTCTTCACGACCTCTTGCATTTGAAATCTGCTATGCTGGGGGGGGGAACCTTCGCCACTTCTTCACGATCCCAAGTGCTGCTAGTATTTACTTTTTTAGGAATCATTACCGTAGTATATCCAGAACGTAGAAGATACCAAACTATCCTACTGTCCTGTGGTTCCTTCGAAAGCCGTTACGGGGCATAATCTGAACAATTCCTTAATTGGCAACACCTACCAACATACGAAACATCATTATCAATCCACAACTTCTCAGGTTATATTATTCACACGGATCACTGACACATCCAAACACACCGATAAAACATAACCTTCTCGGAGAAGACAATAATGATAGCATGCTCTCAATGACAGTGTATATGTCACATATCAGCATGATGTTTTGCCGACCACAGATGTTAATGTATGACATAAATGTACAGCTGTTGTGCAATAAAGTTATCGATATTAATGTATACGTGTGTGGTGAGGAGCTTTCGTTGTAAATATTGACTTTGGCTTAGTACAATATCACAGGCCGCTGTTCATGTTGCTCATTTTGACGCAAACTTCATTGAGAGCTAGCAGGTTTTGATATGTCAAGTTGCCACAACCATCAGATGTATATTAAAAGTTCCTGATATTTGGCTCAGGTCATCAAATAGAGATTATAGACCTTGTTGTTACCATCTATGACAGGTCTGCCTTGTAGCTTAATTAGATTCGAGTACACAACACTATTTTCATCCGTAGACTGTCTGAATTGTTAGGGGCAGCAATATTCTAGCTACCTGTACCCATTGCATTTCTTGTACATGTACATGTACTACTGAATATGTGTAGTAAGGAGCAGGCCACATTACGAGCCGTACTATATAAAATCATGAGTTGAATTTGTCAGCCAACACAACTATGACCTTACGGTAGGCAAGTAAGCAAATCACGGTACGGCTACTCTTTAGCTTCTGTTACACAATTTCTCGCTGTCAGGGCCTAACTGGTCCCCTCTGGTCAGTCAGCTCAGGTGGATGGGGGTCATTAACTCCCGATCGAGAGCTTGTGTAAACACAGGCTAGCTATAGGCCACTACAAGCACGATGTGGTCGGGCTGGACTACTCATAATTTGGTGTTTGGCATCTCCCCAATCTCGACAAACTCATTGGCGATGACCAGGTCCTGTGAAAAGTACGGCATTGTGTCATCACCGGATGTTATACCTATCTTACGGTAGGATGGACAGGTTTGTAACATAATCAGAATGCAGTATACCGTCCCAATGACTGAATAAATACCCATGCTAAAT
>NW_017803379.1:2786446-2808907 GCF_001625305.1 Branchiostoma belcheri | reverse complement strand
CTGTTCGTATTATTGACTCTGAAACTTATCCCAATAGAACTGTGGACTACCAACCCTAGGATACAATCGTATAAGATCTGTTCCAGATCTGTCTATGAAGGTTAGTGATGAGATAGACAAGGAAATTTCTACTCAAGCAACTGGGTAGATTTTGAAAACTGTCAGACATTTCGTCACTGACGAAAAGTAGAGGATGCTATTTGGAACGTCAGATAGTTTTCAAACTCTATCCAGTTGCTTGAGTAACCATTACCTTGTGTGTTCCAGATGTATTAACTGTATAAGATCTGCCTTTTGTGTATATGAAAGGTGAGTTAATGACTAGTTATAAAAAGTTCTTGTACTAACATCGTTATCCGTGATCAGCCCGACCAACAGCGGAGCGACGATGCCGGCAACAGTTCCCCCCATGTTGGCCAGGGCGAAGGTCATGCCGCTGAACCTGGGCGCGAACTCCACATGGACGGCGCGGAACCCTGCCACCGTCAGCCCGTTGCAGAACTCCTCGGCACACAGCAGGGCCACAGCGGCGACCGGATCACATCCGCTCAGGTTCGCCAGGATCACTCCGCAGATCGATGCACAGGCAAACCCTTTGTTCACAGAGCCATCAACAATAAAGAATATTTATCTCCATCATTTCACCATATGTCATGTAGGTAGCAAAAGATTCATATAATAAAACGTCTTGTATGATGAATTACAAAATGCTATAATAAAGGGAATTCTACAATTCTGATGGCTATGACAAACATATACTTGATTATTAGTTAAAACACAGCGCCTTTTCTGAGATAGGGAACCAAGGGGGCGCAAACTAAGTATGTGTGAGTCGGGCTGTTTCTATTGAAAGCTCATTGATAACGTCTATATCTACAAGGTCTGTATAATACGAGGTGCAGATTGGCACAATCTTACCTATGATAACGAATCCCCTTCTTATCCACACCTTGGGAATTTTCCCGCTTTGAATCAGGCGGTCAGCTACAAAGCTTGACGTCAGCATGGAGACCATACTAAGGAGGAACGGAAGAGCAGACAGCAGACCGTTCTAGAGGAGAAAAGGAGTCTTTTTAATGCACTACCAGATATTTCCTGACATCTATATTTGCAGTATTAACCGAGCAGCTTCGGTCCGTACCCATATTGTTGCATGTCACCTACAGGCAAACAGACATAGCTAAGTTCATTAACATAAATAATTTGGACTATCGTTATTACCGCATTGATGTTGAATCCCAACACAGTTTTCATGTAGTTCGGCAGTTGGGTAGTCAGGAAGTAGACTCCCCAGTTCGAACTGAACTGTCCAATGACGAGCGCCCAAACGGCAGGCGATGTGAGCAGCTTCAGCCAAGGAACTGCCGGTTTCTGTCAGACAAAATTTTGTGATCTTCAGTTTCTTTGGCATTCACAATACGTTTACATTACGTATATATACATAAATACTTTTCTTAGACTTACTACACCAATACCAACAGCAAGAGTAACAAGACGGGGTACATTTGACGAAAATCAATTTTTAAAGTTTTGAAAAAATCTTCTACCTGTTGTTCTCTAAGCCCGGTGCTGCCTTCGATGTACTTCTGTTCTTCCTCTGAGATTCGTGGATGTTTCGCGGGCGAGTCATAAGCCAGGAGAAGCCATGCTACCAGCCAAATTGCTACGGAAGCGCCTATGAACAAAAGCCCCAGAAATCTTTTGAACATTTTGAACCATTAGAACATTAACTAACTGAACTATTAAACTGATAAACAGCTAGATTTAGTACCAACAAAAGGCTACTGGGCTACAAATTTACATGCGTCTACCTGACACTCACCAATGCAAAAATTATGACTACTCGTATATGATGTTCTTATCCAGAGATACAAATCACTGACGCAGGATTCGGAAAACACTACAAGGAGCGCAAAAGTTCAGTTTTTATTCTATTACGGTGAAAACTATGACGTTTTGTGAGGCAAAACACAAAGAGCTAAATGAATTTTCAGTACGTGTTCTTACCGGGAATATAGAAGATAGCCTCCCAGCCCAGCTCAGCAGCTAGGAAGGCCGACAGCGGGTAGTTGATGACGTTACCAAGGGGCAACCCTGCATTGTTGTGACAATTAAACAGGATAAACCATATAGATACAAAAGCTAGCGTGAAACAATTGACAGAAGCAGGCTAATTTGTTTATTTCCGTACTGCCATATTGTCCCAACACCTTCATTAATACTACAGTGTGATCCAAGAGGGAAACAAAAAGTAAAAGTGCGCGTTATTTATTACCTATGTAGCAAAATGCCAGAAGTTTCGTCCTTTCGGTAGCAGGAGCCCATCGGCCCCAGAGTCCGTAGAAGGCGGGGAACAGAACTCCCTGGAAAATGTATGGTGAGTAACGTCTGTGGTGAACCAAAGAGGTTTAAAATCTCTTTAGACATAGGTGATCACGAGAATGGGAGGTCTTTGTAGTACATTATCCAACAGTCGCATCAATTTGAATATGAAACGCACGCGCGCTTAGCTTTGGTTGAACTATACATTTGGTATGTACTAGCAAGGACATTATAATGTCCTTGGTAGTAGTATTTATGCAGCTGGCCTATCATTGCATCATTAATCACGGCTTGGCTACAAAATTTTCAGTTTTTACTAGTCTTCAATACAACCACTTCATTGCCAAAAGATCATAATAGGATGTATAAAGGCGTAACTTACAGACACAAGTCCTAGGCTGAACCTGACAGCAAACATCGCCCAGGGACTCGCGCGTGAGGCCACGGGACTGAGAACGTTCAGCACCGCTCCGGCAAACATGCCTGTCCCGTACACTATCTTACCGCCCAGCTTGCGCTCCAGAACACCACCTACTACCTAATCGGAGAGAGAAGACATTTTGGTTCAAACTCTCCTTTATCTGCCTACCCATGAATGACAGCTATTCTTCCAGGAGAGGCTAGAGTACATAAGGACATTAATGTACAATTTAGATTACATTGTATACAATCATCACAAGACATAACGTGTGCTTTACTTATTCAGGCCCCGGCTAATGATGTATTTTACTAGTAGTCGTTTTCTTGTAGTCTCTTCAGCTACAAGACCAACGTTAAATTTTGGTAAAATCAACAGAAAAAAATTATTTTCACACCCTAATTTAGGGTTATGTAACCCTAATTTAGGGTTATGTAACCCTAATTTAGGGTTACGTAATCCTAATTTAGGGTTAACTAACCCTAATTTAGGGTTAGCTCAATTGAACTTAAATTATGGTTAGCTAACCCTTATTTAGGGTTATGTAACCCTAATTTAGGGTTATCTAACGCTAATAAATACTTTTTTGACCAAGTGACAAGAAAAATGAGCAGAGCTTGTATGGAATCTACCTTCCCAAAAACATCAACAGGGTTAATAAAGCCATTGATCTCAGTCACTCACCTGTGTGATGATGTAGCCATAAAAGTAGGCACCAAGTAGAACTCCCTTCACGCTCTCACTCCAGTCCAGTTCTCCTTGACTGTTCTGCGCAATTAAACAGTAGAAAGCTGGCCTGAGTGTCAACCTTTTTAGCTTTCGTCCGCTCCCCACGCTTCGCTACCGGCCGGTAATTTAAAAAGGCTGACATTCGGGCTAGTAGAATCACATTATAACAATCCTAACACACAGAGTAAAAGCTATTACTTAATGGTTTAGCATACATTCGTTGTACATTACCAACGTACCCTCTTATAAGCAGGATATCTCTGGTCCCATGTTTATGGCTGTCTTACAAAAGCCTCTTTGAAGCCTTCTGTACAATGTGTATAACGGCACATTCCATCTCTGTGTGTTTAAGAATAAGATCATACAAAAGTAGTACCAGGATAATATCCCCCACCTGTTCGGAGGTATTTGTCGGTCCACTGCTCGGACAGAGCTGGTAGTTTCCGGTTTGATTGGCAGCTGTCACTGCTGATGAACTGTTCACCATGACGACAATGGCTAAGGAAAATCCGCCCCTGGATGTGATCATCGCGATGTGGGCAAAGAAAAATATGACTGCCAGGACGTACCGAGCCGGGAGTCTGTCTGCTAGCTGTAGCGTAAATAGTAGTTAGTTGGTAGGATCATGGTCATTTGATGATTTAGCCATAATTTGTTTTCTGATTCGACATGTGACCTCAATTCTTAATTGTTAACTCTGTATTGCATTTGAATCTGTATTCATTTGTATATATTATATATATATGTTCTATGTATCTGATGAGCTCTGGAAGATTAGCCCCAACTGGCGCTAAAGGGTATCTTAATAAACCCATTAACTCAGAGGAAACCACACAGATGTGTTCTTGCAACGTACGGTTTATAGACTTGCCCTATAGGACAAACTCAAATCTGTCTGATCAGTGACATGTACTGAATACGTGTCAAACTATAAGTGATATCTTGACACCTCAAGATTGGCATTCTGACATCCCACTGTTTGACAACCTTCTTTGTTTCAATATTTACACCCTTCGCACTTAGTTAGACTTTTGTCCCTTTTGTCAAACTTGACTTGTTATACCCTTTGACACTCACAAGTGTCATTTCACCTAATTAAGATTCTCCTGTGTCTTAAAGGTTTACGCTGTATATTTTCCATATCATTATATTTGAAACTTGAAAGTGATATTCGTTCACCTAGAATTAGTTCACCTGCTAGTAATGGTAGATGCGTGCTTACCTAAGTTAAATTGATTGAAATGCTAGAGGTGAAACGCAGAAACTTATAAGAGTCTAGATTTTAAGATAGGCACACGTGAAAAAAAAGGATTTTCTACATACCCAACAGCAACCTCCTTTCTTCATATCGGACTTCTCCGTGTCACCACCAACACCATCTGATGGAGTCATGTCCTTACTTGTCGCATCCATTTCTCTTTACGTTTTGCGAAATAGACGGTACCTCGCGATCTCAATCAGAAAAATCTCTCAACTTCACTAAATTATGATCACTGCGTCGCATTGACTGTCAAAGGGTACGAAAAGTTGCTATATTATGGGAGACCTAACATGCTGTAACTTTAACTTACGCGTGTGTGTGTATTAGTGGCCAGGCGGTAACACGCCGTCTGTTTGAGTCTCCGCCCGACCTTTTACTTATATACCTAAAGCAGAATGACTTGGCATTATTACTGCCACCTTTAGACCTCTACTGCCAGAACATCTATACCGCCCTACATCACAAGCCATGCAAACATGTACATCATGTGTTACTGATAACAGCAATGCAATGCAATACCAGTCACCTGCAGACGTTTCACGTGACTTCATTTTATATTTAGTCCCACCTTTGGACCACCACAATGGAGTCAGTCTGACCCGTACATGACCGTGTTTGTTTTGTTAAACATCGTGGACACGTTGATAATTTTAAGAACATTGCATCAGGCAAAACGCCTAACGTTACACACTGCCATTACCTTTGAACCAGTGAGGCATTTGATTTAGTATTTGACAAAGTTGGACCTGTCAAATATGTATAGTGTAAAGGCATTATCATGAATTATGCAAATTAACCACTGATTTGCATGCATATGACTAGAACCGCGTGTCAATCATCATTTAAGCTATGTATATACCAAAAATCATTAAACAAAATTGGCCCTTGCAGTCCAAATATAGCTGCTAGGAGGCCCAAATCTACGCCACTTCCTCACGATCCCAAGTGCTACTTACTTTTAGGAATCATTATCATAATATATCAAGAACTTAGAAGATACATGTATCAGAAAAGTAAGTCCCACCGTCCTACAGTTCCTAAGAAAGTCGTTAGGGGGCATAATCTGTAGCCTGGGTACCATCCAGATTTTCGAGCGCTGCGGAGCTAAAATTCGGATGGTACCCATGCCAGGCTACATAATCTGACTAATTCTTTAACTTGCCAACACCAACATACGTTAAAAATCAATCCACAACTTCGAATTATCGAGTTATATTATTCACAAATCCCTTACGCACGCACGCTGGCACGCACACACACACATACACACACACACGCACACGTGTTGTGACGTAGTTTAAAGCCACTTGTGATTGGTGCAATTATAATACGCACAAACGTTGTCAATATTTACTTTGGCTTTGTACAATAGCACAGGCTGCTCATTGTGATACATACTACTTCATTGAGAGGACGCAATAGCTAACAGGTGAGTTATTTGACGCGGTTTATTTTGAGATATCTCCATTTTCTGGAGTTCCATTTTGGTGTATACGGCCCTGTTTTAGGACAGAACGTTAGATGACATATCTTTGTCGTGATATACTGCGATATTTTGCTTCCGCCTGGCCATGACAAAAAACGTCTACTGCGTTATGTCAGGAGTTGTGGTGACAGCATTTATGCGTCAGCAAGAGAAGTTTTAAAGACACATTCAAATAAACCTGAAATTTTTAATCCTAATTCTACATGTTTCTTGAGGTGGTCACCACCTTTAATTTCAAATCACCCCTTCCAATGGGGGATTTCACTCAATATGCCTGGTGTTCTTCAGTGTGTCTAGAACGTGGTTCAGGATAGGAGCACTGCATGTGTTATTCACATGTCACAATCAGGTGTCAGTCAGAGGCAAAGAGAAGTATACTTATACTTGTACAAACACAAATCATTGTGGAAACTCGGGGACGGTGGCGACATTTTAGTAAACAAATGCATTTCCGTGAGAAGAGGGACTTGGTACCAACTAAGCGGGGGAGTAGTTTCCGAGAAACCCTCAGTCAAGTGGCGCGCCTTTCCTGGAACTTCTATTGTATGGATTACTTCCGTGTTAAACATTGACGGACCTTCTGCGACCAGTACGGTCAATGACATCATACACATCGTCGTTGATTGTGGTTAACTACTCTGAACTACTCTTATCATAGTTCTTGAATAGATTGCTAGATCTATTTTAAACTTTCGTTTCTTGTTTTCCTAGTTGACAAAAGGCGCTAAGCACGTATTTGAACAGAACAAAGCTAGCCAGGCGTAGGGGACGTTGACTGTTGACTTGAATGTGTTTTGTTGGTGGAAATGGGCACTAGCTGTATAACCTATATGTATCTTGGAATGGGTCATGTGTTATAATCCGAACACTAGACGTAGATATGGAGGGACAATGCTATACCGAAAGGCATGCACACTTAGGAACATCAGAAGGGGCCTAGTGAAACCATGTATAAAGCAAAGTAATGTGGTTCACTTTTTGAGTGGTGAAGGATTACTTTTATGAGGACACTTTACAAGCACAAGTTTGCCTACAAAGTGAGCTAATAAGAGTCACTATATCTTATCCATGTTACATGTTTATTGTGTTTTGACAGGACTGTACGAAATGAGCACCGAAAAGAGTGTGACGAAGGAACTGATCGGCAGCAATGGGGCAACCCCGGCCCAGGGCGACAAAAAGAAGAAAAGTTGTTGCTCAGTGCGTACTAAGACCTGATATTTACCCCATTGATTTTTTTCAATAAAATACAAAAATACTAGTATTCCGATTCTTTTAAAACATGTCACGATGTTCTTTTCCATCTTTTTATTGATATTGACGTTTATTTGTTAATAATCATGTCAGATCTAAAGTACGTCCTTGTTTAGATCCATACTTGGTATGGGGTCTTTTCTTGTACATTCTTCCTTTGTGTGTTCAATCTTAACCTCAAGTTCACAAACTTGGCGTGCTCGTTTGAGAATTGCTCTTGTCTACTTCAGCATTTGTTGTTTCCCAGTAGATCGCCGACAGAATCCCGGCGCGGTACATCCTGACCGCCCTGTTCTTCTTCGGCATCGTGGCGCTACAGACTACCAGACACGGCTTCAGCGTCGCCATTGTCGTCATGACCAACCGTTCAGCGTCTGCGAGAGCCGTTAACCAAACAGCCATATATCACGACTGCCCGAGCAGCGGGCCTATTAACGTGTCTGTACAGGTAAGATCAGGAGCTAGGTTGTTACCTCCGCGTACGGAGGTATTGTTTTGAGTGGGTGACGGTGGTCTGTCTGTGGTTTTGTGTGTTTATGTAAGCATGTAACAAACTTCATGAACGTGTTTGCACAGGTAAGAACAACAGTCTTAGAGTACGGGGGTATTGTTTTGGGTGGGTTTGCCTGTGGGTTTGTGTGCATATTTGTCCAAAGAGAAAAAAAAAAAAAAACTTAATGTAACAAATTGCACGCTTACATGCACAGAGAGCAGGCGGTGATCGTGAGCTGGGAGAACGTTTTGAGTGGAGTGAGAGCATCAAGGGAACCTTACTTGGAGCCTACTTCTATGGCTACATCATCACTCAGGTAAGATGTCAAACACGTTGACCTATCAAGTGTTCAGATGTGTTTAAAGTTAAAACTTTCGATCCAACACAAAGAATGCTTTGCATTTGATGCTGTGAATCAGTGAAACAAGAGATAAACGAATCTTTAGATCTGGTACCCTACAATATTTTCCCAGGTTGTGGGTGGGGTGTTGGAACAGAAGCTTGGCGGGAAGATTGTGTTCGGGACCAGCCTGATGCTAGCGGCCGTGCTGAACGCGCTGGGGCCTGTAGCGGCAAGGTCCGGCGCCTGGTCCATGTTCGCCGTGCGGTTCTGTCTGGGACTCGTGACAGTGAGCTTTCTTGCTTTCCTTATGCAGCGAAAAACAGGAATGTAAAAATGATACAATCGCGGGCTAAACACGGCAAAAATTAATAACAAACGTTTTTTAAGTAGTTCAATGATTATGACATGTTCAAGTAAGAAAGAAAACTCGAATGAAATTTACTTCCTAAACAGGCAAACTTACTCTAGTCTGTTAACGGTTTTGTCTTAAGCTCAAGTCCTTATAGTGCAACAACAACAAAGTCTCTCCAGATTATATTGAGTTTACTTTTCATCACTACAATATTATAATGCTCCGTGCTTCAGGGTGTTTCCCTGCCAGCTATGTACGGAGTCTGGGGCCGGTGGGCGCCTCCTACAGAACGGACGAGACTGCTGGCATTCTGCTACATAGGTTTGTTTGTTTGTTTGTTTGTTTGTTTGTTTGTTTGTTTGTTTTGCAGCCATGATTTTGGGTCGAACAATGATTGAATGTTTTGCTGTTTATCATTCATTTCAATTCTTCTATTCCAAAACAGCCTTGTCCTTCGGCGGTGTCATCACCTTTCCGTTATCGTCCAGCCTGGCAGATGAGTTTGGCTGGCCTGCCGTCTTCTACATCCCTGGTTTGTGTACAGAATATCCACATTTTAATATCACAGAATACAGTTTAGATCTTCAGATGATATGTTTTATATATAAGGAATTGCTGTTCTGACAAAATCGTTAACAGACTAGAGTTTGTGGTTAGAAAGTACTTTTTCCGTCAAGTTCTGTTGTTTTTTTCTTTCTTTAACACGTATTGTTGTCGAAGTTCTCAAAACGTTTAATTTTTCGTAACTTTGTTTGTTGTTATTTTGCAACAAAGTTACGAAAGACTGCTACACCTGCGCAAATATGTTAACCTAATGAAGATCTTTGTGTTCCAAAAGGTTTCCTTCTATTTTGATTTAGGGAGTTTTGTGGCCGCCTGGCTGGTGGCTTGGGTGCTTCTGGCGTATGACTCGCCTTCAAAACATCCAAGAATTCTGGAGAAAGAGCAGAAGTACATCGAAGATGGCATCGGTATGAAAACTCAACAGGTGGGAAACGTAAAGTTTTAATTTCTTAATGTTGAATGAACTGATATTTGCATGGTTATTAAAGCGTTTGTGGAAGTACATATGTTACTTTTAATGGAGACTTATGTATTTGATGGAGACATATTTATAAAGATGAAAATAACCTCCTTGGTGCTCTCAGAAACTGCCAGTGCCGTGGCGACATGTCCTGACGTCACTTCCTGTCTGGGCCCTGATCGTGGGACAGTTCAGCTCGCTGTGGGGCACATACCTGCTGCTGACGCAACTGCCCAACTACATGAAGAACGTGCTGGGCTTCAACATCAGGACGGTAAATAACAACACAGATTTCTCTATGCTTTTTATGTGCTGGGATTGAACATATCGGGACGGCTTTGCCACCCAAGTGCTTAACAGTGCCTTCTGTGACACACACACACAATGGCAGTCAATTGTCGAATAAAACTAGTAAGTATGAATGCCAAACTGATATTCAACTTTTCCCCCATCAGCTGTTCTTTTAAAAGAAGCAAAAACCGAAGAGCTCTAGCTCAGAAACGAGGCTTCTTTTATCTTTTTTTAACATGGTCACAGGGCTATTTATAAGACTCTCACTACGTTCGAACACTCAAACAAAGTCTTTCTTATAACTGGTTAGCCTCTACCAGGCTTCGGGAGGCGGCTGGAAAGAGAAGAAGTCGGACAAATAGAGAGATAGCATCCCAGGGGAGTTAGTCTGCTAGAGAGTACGCTCGGGAGCGGCAAACAGTTCTCTCCAGCAGTAACAGCTGGTATTTTTCCAAGTAACGTTACATGTATAGTTGATACTAATGATAGCAATTTTTCTATGTTGCTGGTAGAACGGGTTGCTGTCTGCCCTTCCCCCTCTCCTGGCGATGATATCAATGATGCTGTCCAGTTTCCTGGCAGACTACCTCATCAAACGCGGGACTATCCGTAAAGTGTGGATCCGCAGGAGTTTCGTGATCACAGGTGAGGTCTTATGCGAAAAACAAAACGACACAGAGCGTGTCAACGTATGTAATCTTCCTACGCTCGTAATTCTTCCTCGACCATAGCAAAGACGTCTGTCTACTGTGTATGATCCTTCACTCAGAAGTGAAAAAGGATCTGCGTAAATGCGATATTTGAGTTTTATAACGATGCCTCTGGTTGAGATAACAGAAGAAATGTATCACATTGTTCCCATGTATCACAGGCCCTATATGTTCATACATGTACAACTGTCTTAAGAAGCGAGAAGTTAACAAGTAGTTCACATTTAATACTAGTATAGTTTTAGTAAGATATTACTGTTATTTTACATTTGCTTTATTCCTGTATGACCTGTACTTAGCGTGTAAGAGCATAAACGTACATAAAAGGTATTTTCTTCATTGTTGCATCCCTACGTTTACCGCAGGGTTCACCGGCATGGTAATCTGCGGGATCGTGCTGGCTAACCTGGGCGGATGTGACCGTACCGCTGCCGTGGCCCTCCTCTGTCTCCTGCAGGCCTTCAGCGGCACGACCAACGCCGGCTTCCGCGCGGTCCACATCGAGTTCGCGCCCAGGTTCAGCGGAGTCACCTTCTCCCTGGCCAACACGGCGGGGACCCTGCCGGGCATCTTCGCGCCGATGTTGGTCGGAGTCGTCCTGGAGAATGACGTAAGTGGCCCGCCTTATACCCGGTCGGGGCCCGGTCGGACTTATTTGCATGAGCGAAAAATTATAACAATTTATATCAAGAATATACACAAATAGTGCTCATGAATATTCATGTTAATTTTTTTTTCAAGTTGTCTTTAAAATTGTACTTTTCGTTCTCGTCACCTGCCCGGTCAGGCCCCGGCTTGGCAATGCGACTCCAGCAGATGTCATGACTTTGATCAAAAAGCCAGTCGGTAAAGAAATGTATTGCATCCCAAGTCGAGGGGAGTGCCGCGAGCAAATGTTGTCTTACGGAAGGAATACACACTCAGGTTATTTCCTGTCTATATCGCCGTATCAAAATGCGCCTTAAAATGACTCGAGCGTGGCAACTCTGTTTGGAGTGGAGTGCCAACCTCGCGTGCGATGAAGAGACTCACGCTGTGTAAATCTTCATTTTCGATCCCCCCTGTATTGTACAGCCCACGGTTGCCGGCTGGTCTAAGGTGTTCTACACGGGAGCGGCCATCCAGGCTGCCGGGTGTGTCTTCACCGTGGTGTTCATGCGCACTGACGTCCAGCCGTGGGCTCGGGGAGAGGGCGACCAAGGAGCCAAGGTTAGGTCAAAGACAAATTCACATTTCTAATGACCTTAAATTAGACAAACCTCTGATCCTTCAACATGTCTGCTCATAGCTTTTCACCATCGTAGATAAGCAAGAGGTCGAATTTAGTTGATATGCTATTTTAGTGCTAGGTGTAGTGCTAGCTTGCTCATGTATAATGTCTATACAAGCTACTCCTTTGTATACACAATCAAGGTTTAAAACCTCCTTGGTACAATAAAGGTCTTCATTCATTCATTCATTAAGTGATCCAATTACGTCACAATGATCACCGGTTTTATTACATAAATGTAGTGTAACATAATGTATAATGCATAAAAAAGGTCTGGATAACTGAAATAATTTTCAACCGTCTAACAGAATACTGTACCAGAAAACTACAAAGACACCCTGCCTGGAAACGGACAAGCTGAGATGAGTGCTAAAAAGTTCCTGGAGGAGGAAACAAACGTGTAAATTTGCTGTGTGTGACCAGAACTACAAGACCGGCAAAGTCATGGTCAACGTCATGATGTTATTTTTTTCTTCTTTGATGGTGAAACGTTGTGTTGTGTGAATGTGCATATGAGGTTACCTATTTCTGCACATTTATATAGCTTTAATGTTAATGTTGTAATTACTTCAGAGGGTAAAATTAAAAGTTCTGTTTATCAGTAATTTTGACATTACAAATTATTGTACTTAAACCATATTTTTAAAACAAATAAGTGCTCCTTTTATTCGTAAAGCCTGTGTAAATTTCTATTTTCTTGTGTATTCAGACAACCTGGGCATAAGCTTAGCCAAGAATTCTCAATACCCCAGGAAGGCCATATTGTTACTTCAACCATTTCAGTCAAACTAAGAACACACATCTTTCAGCACTGCTGGACTATGCTATGGAGAATTTGTTTTGTTACCAATAAGTATACAATAAAGTTGTAAGATACATGTGCATAATACCTTCCTGATAAATATAATAACACTTTGAGGATAAAATACATGTACAAGCATTTTTTCTGAGTACTGCACAGTATTTACCCTGATTCCATAGATACATGTATATACACACAAAATACTAACCTGTACTTTGAGGACTCACAACATTACTCTTAATAGAATTATCCACACCTCATAAAATAATGACAGCATACATATCATACCAATGTACCATCCTTACAATAAAACCTTTGACCCTCTTATTGCAGATATGTCCTGGTATATTGCAATAAAATGGCATACATGTGAATAATCCTGATATGGTACTGAGGTAAAATGCTGGGTTAAAAGAGTTTGTTGATAATAATACCATACTTCTAAAATATGCTTTTCTACTTCTAACCTAGAAGCTTATGTGATTTCTAAGCTCTTTGTTCAAAACTACACTGTATATGTCCATTGTGGCTAATAATGAGGTGTAACAAACAGAGAGACGTGTCAGAAGAGAGTCCTGGGTAGGGCATCCACACCGATGTATTCTGACAGCTCCTCTTCACTGTAGACAAAGGCAACTTTCTTCCGTGTTCTCTCATCCAACCTACAGGGAAAACCGCAAATCTGGATAAGCAAATACGGATTAGCCACTGACGACTAAATTACAACTGCTATCAACAGAAACAGAAGAATCTGTATTGGTAATGACACAGGCACATTCATCAATGGATGTTGTACGATTTTGATGCCATAGAATTTCCAAGGAGGCTGTGACAGACTTAACAGCCAACAAGCATCTATGACAGCTTTTTCGGAAACAAGAATTTTGTAGCACACATGCCCTCATACTGTGATCGTATGATGATGGTACAACACATTTGAATGGACCTGAAAACAAGCTTCAATCCTCTCAGAAATTTAGAGATATATCCTGATTATTCTACATGTCAAACAAATGTCACAAAAACAAAATCAATTTTATACAAATAATATGTTCTGTCCTTGGTGCTGAATCAACTTCATATGTGCCACCATATAAACAACAGAACCTACTACAGAATTTGATACTTACCAAGGTCTGATGATGAGCCAGCAGCCTGAAAACAAAGTTGGAGCATTGACAATGAGGCACACCCCCAGTCTCTCAGGGAAGTATCTCTGTAGCAGCATGATGAGAGTCTTCACAAACTGATAGTCCATGTTCCTCAGGCTGAAGTCCTTCATGTCGAACAGGACACAGATGTTGTCTATCTCACCTTGGTCAGACATGTTGGAGAGTGTTTCCTAGAAAAATAGAGTCAATACAATTGTACAGTTAGTAAAATTCAATATTCTAAAGCAAAAAACAAACATACACAGTATACAGTTAAACACAGTCCATGAATGGAGACAATTAACAAAAACCTGTTTTCCTCAAAACTACTTTTGCTGAGTAAGATTCACATTTATAAGATGTTTAGAATACTAACCAACATGTAGACGGTGAACTTTGTAAGCACATCCATGTCCCTGTTCTTGGTATCATGAAGATGTACAGTTACCAGAATAATGGGCCTGTTTGAAGCAAAAAACACATGGTTCTGTATTCAAAAACTATAGACAACATTCAACAGCTATCTTGACTCACACAACCAATATTATCAAGATATGTAAATTTACCCAAAGTCACCACCAGTGTAGAAATGTCAAATTTAATATTATAATTTCTTATTTACTGTACTGTAATTATGCTCTGTACCTTCCCATTTTATCTCTTTCCTCCAGAATGATGCCCTTTCCCGTAGCTAACTCAGACTGGATTGCAGGGTCTTCTGGCTTGATGTTTTCTACACCATACTTTTGTCTCCACTTCTCACACTTCACATAAACCTTGTGAGCCTCTGGGACTGTCAGGTGGGCTCTTAGGAACCTCCTTAGGGCCTTGTCAGGAACATCCTGCAGAAAAAAATGTCTTATGAACCTGAGATAATGTAAATGAAAGTTTCACACATTGCAAAGGCTTATCTCCTGAAATAAAGTTCTAACATACATGCAGCTCTCTTTCACTGCAGAAAAACTGGGCTTCACTCCTTAAATGCAAGTTAAGTCTAATAATGGTTACTTTAGGCAATAAATAACACCAGTACAGATTTGCCATGTGTATACATTGCTATTTGCACATTACTCAATTTGCAGTTCCTACAATGACATTAGAAATACTTACCTTGATCTGTTCTCCTGTCTTTGCATCGTGTAATTCAGAAATGAAAAATAAGAAAAAAATCAGACACAGATTTGACACATTTTCACTGCCACTTGCTCCATCATATTCCCAAGGGAATGACATTATAACTGCGATTTATCCCCTGGGACTCTCCCTACAATGAAAATGACCTCAGAAATTGGGAGAGCGTAGATTCTCCAACAATAACAACATAATTGTCTATTCCCACGAAGGACAGAGAACACAATAGCTTACTCATTCTTATCCCTTTTAAATAACACTGATTGCAATTGTGTAATAAAGGAAAACTCCAAATGAGATGGGACTGTTCAGAGAGGGGTGGCAGATTCACAAGTATCGACCTTACCTATATCACATTAACCATAAAAAACAATCAAACAGTAAAACAGAAATTAGATATACACTGTTCAATAACTCAATTTGCCAACACTGCAAATGAACACATGTTACCGACCTTTCTAAGTACCTCCCTGAGTGAGTCCACATTTTCCTGACAGTCTGGCTCGACCTTCTGTCGTGCTTTAGTCCCGCCAGCAGCCATAACGACAGGTATGCTGGGATACAACGATCTAAACACTCGTATGCACCTGGGCAGGATTGCACCGTATCCCATCAGGCACCTGAACCTGAAAGGGGTCAGCTAGGGTCAATGTCCATATATATAGTCCATGAGAATACAATAAGTGCATATCAAACAAGATGCATTATAAGGCCACACCGTCTTAATTTTATGGATGACATCCTCTGAAGACCCCCAAATTAGTGCGCGCAGGCGAATAAAAAAAAAATCCAGCCAAAAATAAAAATGCTACTAAACCACAGGAATACAAAGCTGGTACTGTAAATTTGCGGCAATACATAGCGACGTATTCGACAAGCCGGCACACGCTGGCTTTTTGCAGAATTTATGAATTTGCACTGTACGTATGTACTGACATCTTCAGTCGTGGAGCTTCGGTAGTCGATGTCCGGAGTAAGACTGACTAGCTGAGACTTCGGGACCGCCCAAGAGCTTTATAGCCTCCGCAGGCAGGCTTCTTGGCGGGCTCTTTTGCTTATCCTGTGCTGTTTTCTGATTTATGCTAGTCCTGATTGTACCGGACTTTTAACAGTCATCTAGCCTTAAGACGTTTAGAAACCCACCACAATAAAAACTGATACAAAACCAGAAAATAGCTCATGATTAGCAAAGAAAAACTGCCTAGAATCCTGTTTTGGAGGCTAAATTAGGTGTATTCTTGGGTGGAACCTAAAATTACTGATCCGAACATCAAAGGAAAGGTCATTCAATGGTATTTAACAGCGATAACTTTAAATATCTAGCGTAAGATGTGAAGTGATGTGACCCAAACATCAATTCTATGAAAGGAAAGGTCATTCAATGGATTTAACTGTTTACAGCGATAACCTTAAATCTAGCATAAGATGTAAAATGACAGTTTATTTAAAGGATAAAAATGTATTGTGTAGGTAATTTCCATTCGATTTTCTGTATTTTCTATCAAGGTATTCCTGTGGCTTTTACGTGAATACAAAATCCGTACATTTGTCGACAAAGTATGTCTCTCCTCACCTCACTTCACCTCAACTAACAAGTTAATCACTGGAAGTTAAAGGCTGCGATTATTTGGGTGTTTCTTCCTAACAGAACGCCACTGAAAGGTCATGTAAGGATGATATCCTCTGAAGACCCCCAAACTAGTGTGCGTGGGCGAATAAAAAAAATTCCGACCAAGAATAAAAATGCTACTAAACCACAGGAATACGAAGCATGTTCTGTAAATTTGAGGCAGTGCATAGCGACGTATACGTATACGACAAGCCAGCAAATGCTGGCTATTCGTGAAATTTATGAATTCGCACTGTAGGTATGTATTAAGATCTTGAGTCGTGGAGCTTCAGTAGCCTGAGTATCATTCTCCATAGTTACCTCTGGCTCCCTATTGTCGCTAATTACCATGGACTACCCAGGCCTAGAGCCAGGCCAGAGCCTCAGAGGACGTGATCTTTTTTTTTGTCTTTTGGAGAACAGGCGAAAATCGGCGCGGATGTCATCCATAAAATTAGGTCGGTGTGACCCAGAGTTACTTGTATGGCAAGAGGGGGGGGAGGGTACAAAAGAAGTATGTGAATGTACTCTCATACATGATTGTAGAGATGTTTAAGCTTTTTCTAAATTAGTAGCTTGGTTTGTTAATTTAAACTTAAAAGCTTTGCATTGTCATTTTAAGGATCAGTTTTGCTCTGAAGAATACTGGTGAACATGCCTCAGGGCAGTCATTACAGATGATTACTAGAACAGTTGACCAGACAGACAACATGACTACCTGACATTTGTTGACAGACCAGCTCTTCCATCAACAGGTCAGCAGCAAAAACAAGTCAGCAGCAATAATATTATCAGCTATCAAAGACAGCAGCTTTGGCACCTGCAACAGGGAAATGAAGCAGTCTGGACATGACAGCTCTCTGCATTTAACTGTTAGATTTAACGTTAACACAGTTACATCATGTTATGTAACACAGGTAAACCATGAGAGAAAAAAATGCAAACTAGATAGAAATATTAGCGGTTGCTAATATAGACAGGTTCGCGTTGTAGTGTAAGCTAAATCGGCTAAGATTGCACAACGGACGTGCCCCATGACCTTCGACCTTTTGGGGGTCATGCAGGCGTCAACAGCGCCCTCCCCACGCCTCGCCCGTCCGTTTTCGTGGGCAAATTTCTGCTTTTTTTAGAGGTTTCGGGACCTAAAAACTCACACCAGGGGGAGAAATAAGCCACATACGTTATTTTCATGGTAAACATCGCTAAAATGGACCAGCTATATCACACCGAACGGCTTGTTACACTCAATCTTTGCACATTTGATTGCAGGAGTTGTTTAAAGTTGAACACACCACAGCTTCAAGGCCACATACTCGCCGCACATACTCCTGTTTACCTGAGGGAGTATCGGTGTATGTAGCGCCACAAGCTGTGTCCTTGAGAGTGCTCAGACTGCCAACTTTGGCCTGAGGTTATGGCGAAGGGAAATGAGGTCACGGAGAACAGAACAGATTCGGTGGCACTGCGTTTTCCCTGTTTAGACGGGAATACGAAGAGATACAGAAAATGTGCTGTGTCTCAGCCCTTTCAATGCAGGATGATTTGTTTGAAAAATCTCCGAGAGAGGATAACTAAACAACCATTTGACGGGTCGTCGTGATTTTTTGTATGTAGGTAGCTTAAGTGATGCTTGACACAATTAAACTACAATTATGCAAATCAGGATCTAACTTTCATAATTAATGTGGACATTCTATAAATCTGCTTTATTCCATATTAGGGCTATGAAACACTTTTGACATATGTAATTGAAAGCGACAAAATCATTGGCAGATATTGATTATGTAAATGAAGACGTAATTTGCATAATTAATGGAAGAATTGGTACAATTTTATGTTGGTAACTGCTGGAGACATAAATCGTCCGTCTTTGCTCTCTTCCAAGGAATACCACTATCACTTGCCTTAATGCATATTTGTTAAGTGAATGCGTGGAAGCTGTAAGTATAAGGTATGGAGAAGTACAACAATCATCCTCAGGTAAAGTGAAACATGGTGCTTAAGCTCTTCAAGTCAAGTATACATTGCGACTTCGTCTTCACTTCGCGCGCTGATAGTGATTATAACGCAAACCCCCTAGGTCCGCTGCGCTCGTACAATCGGCCTGTTCTTCTAGTACTGCATGGGTGCCATCTCTTCTGTAACGGGGTGGTTCAGGGTTAAGTGCACTCGGGGAGTCCCGTTACAACACGAATGGCACCTATTTATATAATATCCAAGCAGATCATTCGGTGGCAAGGCAGTATCCGATTTGGCCAGACGAGTGTCCATGGCTGTCACTGTATGATCTGATCAGAGATTACGCATCCAGGCTTATAGATCTGATGAAAACCACAATGGGTCCGGGACAGATGAAACGACGCGTACTAGTATATCTCTCAGCGGGTAGCTTCCTTATGTTATGGTCATATTTCGAAACGGCTTCCGGTCGAGCGGTTTTCGGGTCCGACAAGTATGATATGGCAAACGATAACACGCGATCAAGAAACAGGCCAGAGTTTTGCATCAGAAATCAACTTCATTTCTCTAGTATCTGTTACATGTGATTAAAATGTTAAAAAAGATAATTTCATACGAACACATACCGTAAGTTAATGTTTAAATTACAAATATGCTTGACTGTCTCATGTTCTCCAGCAATACAGTTTGTATATGTGTAAGGAGCCCCCCCTCCCCCGATTGTACGCTAACTGTATACTAGTATTGTGACTGCCATGTTTTCGCAAAGTTGTGTTCCACATCCCTTCTGTACGCCTCAAGGACACAGTTGACCTTGCAACCACTGTACGTCTCTCAAATTGATAGAGGCCGGGTGTTACTGTAATGACAGCCGTTCGCACCGGAAGGAGACCGTTTGTAACCTGTAATTACTCACAGCCAAGGTTCGGTAGTCACTATGTTCGGCAGTGTTGAACCGGATAACTAACAATGTCATGATTGTAAGACGAATAGCAGGCGGCGCAAGAAGGGAAAGCTTACCTCCCCATTCCGGACATGGTTTGGCCCACATGTCGATCCCTTCCTATGAACAAACTATGTGTATCAAAGATATAGGAAATTGGAACGCTATATTGGGAGGGTTCCACAGCGTCAGAACCCGGTTCACCAAAAGGACGTGAACTCGGTGACGTTGACCTGAAAGGTTAGTAGATAATCCCTAAAGTGAAGGTTAATCGGAAGGAACGTGCTTTTTTTCTCACAGGCTAGCCTGGCACGCTATATTCCAGCGGAAAGCCTTCAAAACATGACAGATTTTATCCAAATTGAAATATTTTGGCCAATCCGTTATTGCATTTATAATAGGAAAGAACAAATTTGTGTACGAATTTGGGTACAAATTTGGGTACGACTTGGCGACCACCTGTTCTCTAGGACGCAGAACTTCACTCCGAGGGCCAAGTTGGCTATGACTTAGGGTCTGGTACTCCGCGGGGCTGGAAAGGGACTTTCTAATCCGAAATCCCCTGCCATTCAGCCCCCGTCTATTGTGGACAAAAGAGAAGACGCCAATCAACCATCTGAACTAACTTTGGAGGCTCCTGTCACCCTCGGAATCATCACAGTTAGAGAGGACAGTCCGGAGGTCTCTGACCCGGGTCGTGACCCGTTACATCTGTAATCCTCACACAATTTTCGTACTTGCGTGTGAATTTTATGGAATTTGAACGAAAACCTACGGCTCTAGGAGGTTGAGATGTTACCGACTCCATGATACCCTTCCTGCACATATCTAACGGTGGATCTCCATGCTCGTGTTCACCTCGGAACTACTTACTGTACTACCCCTCAACTTGGCCTCGGGGCCCGGTTTAACTGTATACTGTAGGTCATGTTCTTCTGGCTATACAATTACGNCTGGCCTTTTTACGGAATTTTATCCGTTCTGTACGTATGTACTGAGTTCTTGAGTCGTGGAGCTTCGGTAGCCTAACCCAAATCACGATAAGACTGGATACCAGGCTAGACGGTCGTTTGTTTTGAAGCCTTTTCGTTCTAAATAGCGTTTGTTTGACGTCTGAATCTCGCTGGTTCATTGTCGGCAAGGATCGTTTAATTTCTTACTTGTAAATCTTTTTAAACATTGTGGTTACATAATCCGTTGCTTTTCGTCTGCCATATCCTCTGTTTTCGGATAATTTCTACTGATTTCCAGAATCTTGCCAAATTCTATTGTATGGATAAATTCTGTGTTTTAATCCCCGTCTGAACGGCGTTTCTTAGAACTTATTCTCAATATACAGCTGTGAATTATATGATCATTTAGTATGTTTATATTTAGTCGCATGTTGAGTCTGTTTTTATGCTGCCAGTCTCACGTGTATAAGGTTACCATTTCACTGCAGGTGCACCGTTAGGAAATACAAACAGTGACAAGGTCACCTTTTTCTGACCTATGGAGTTAATTGCTTGACCTCTCTAATATCTTCGCTTTGGCGCACAAAATATTCCCAAACTGCAGAGCTGTCAAGCGCCATTAATCACAAACTGACTTTGTTGACGGGACCTGGATCATTGAATCTGGCCTTTGATCGTTCAATGTATAGAGACGGGCTCCACGCAGCTGAAATGAGTCACCATTAGAACATGTTGAGTTCCAATGCTAAGCCAACAACACATTCTGTTTAATTGTCAGCAGGCACTTTTGTGAATCCGCTGAAACTTCTTTGTATTAGCTTAAGCCAGCTTATGTTTTGGATATGGACGGCGCCGACGTCGTCAGTGGGCGGTGCATCGATAACTGCCAACGGGGCGATGACGATGTGATGACGATGCCTCAATTTTATTTTTCAGTGTCCCTTGGTTGGACGTTACAAACATCCTCGTATTTCTTCTGCAGGTTGTAATCTTCCCCACCGACCTCTGCTTGGAGAGCACAGATCGTTCACGTCAAGCCGCCGCCGGACACGCCCTCATCCTTCGAGGCAACCGATGTCTACATCCCCGGTCCTGAGACATCCGTTCCCGATCCCGATAGAACTGTGGGCAGGGGCCAGAAAGTGAGCCTGCGCCGTGTGCCTGGTTTGTACACCGTTATTTTATTGAAACCGATAATTTTTCTGTAATTTTCTTTATAGAAAATGATTATTTTTCTGTTATTATTTCATATTAAACGACTAATTTTTTGTCATTAGTTTATATAGAAAATGACTACAACACTTTGTATTAGCCTAGTAGTTGTATGTATGTATGACAGTATGAATGTATGTATGTCTAAGTCAAATAGTGCATCTTTTGTCTCCAATTTTCTACATATGTCTGTAATGTGTATGTTAAGTCTTGACCTGTACCTAGCCCGTCGTGGCATGAATGTACAATAAAGGTATTTCAGATTTCAAATTATTACCTTCGCCAAGAAGGTTATGTTTTCAGTAGCGTTTGTTTGTCTGTTTGTCTGTCTGTCTGTTTGTGAACAGCATAACTCAAGAAGCTTAATATGTATTGTCATGAAACTTGGTAGGTGGGTAGGTCTTGATGAGACCTAGAAATGATTAGATTCTGGGCCCCCTGGCGGCTTTTGTTGGTACTGCAGCAGAACTTCCGGTTTTGATATCTCGCGATCTGGACATGCTAGGGTGACGAATTTTGGTTGGTAGATAGCTCTTGAGGTGGGGAAGAAGTGACATGAGTTTGGGCCCCCTAGCAGCTTGTTCTGGACTGCAGGAGCGTTTCTTGAAAAATCTCCGAAGGTTGATAACTCAAGAACCGGTTGACGGATTGTCATGATTTTTGGTATGTAGGTAGCTGAAGTGATACTTGACATAATCAGATGACAATTATGCAAATCAGGAGTTAATTTGCATAATTAATGAGGACA
>NW_017803379.1:2785234-2786426 GCF_001625305.1 Branchiostoma belcheri | reverse complement strand
AGATTCGGTGGCACTGCGTTTTCCCTGTTTAGACGGGAATACGAAGAGATACAGAAAATGTGCTGTGTCTCAGCCCTTTCAATGCAGGATGATTTGTTTGAAAAATCTCCGAGAGAGGATAACTAAACAACCATTTGACGGGTCGTCGTGATTTTTTGTATGTAGGTAGCTTAAGTGATGCTTGACACAATTAAACTACAATTATGCAAATCAGGATCTAACTTTCATAATTAATGTGGACATTCTATAAATCTGCTTTATTCCATATTAGGGCTATGAAACACTTTTGACATATGTAATTGAAAGCGACAAAATCATTGGCAGATATTGATTATGTAAATGAAGACGTAATTTGAATAATTAATGGAAAATTGGTACAATTTTATGTTGGTAACTGCTGGAGACATAATCGTCCGTCTTTGCTCTCTTCCAAGGAATACCACTATCACTTGCCTTAATGCATATTTGTTAAGTGAATGCGTGGAAGCTGTAAGTATAAGGTATGGAGAAGTACAACAATCATCCTCAGGTAAAGTGAAACATGGTGCTTAAGCTTTTCAAGTCAAGTATACATTGCGACTTCGTCTTCACTTCGCGCGCTGATAGTGATACGCAAACCCCCTAGGTCCGCTGCGCTCGTACAATCGGCCTGTTCTTCTAGTACCGTAGTGCATGGGTGCCATCTCTTCTGTAACGGGGTGGTTCAGGGTTAAGTGCACTCGGGGAGTCCCGTTACAACACGAATGGCACCTATTTATATAATATCCAAGCAGATCATTCGGTGGCAAGGCAGTATCCATTTGCCAGACGAGTGTCCATGGCTGTCACTGTATGATCTGATCAGAGATTACGCATCCAGGCTTATAGATCTGATGAAAACCACAATGGGTCCGGGACAGATGAAACGACGCGTACTAGTATATCTCTCAGCGGGTAGCTTCCTTATGTTATGGTCATATTTCGAAACGGCTTCCGGTCGAGCGGTTTTCGGGTCCGACAAGTATGATATGGCAAACGATAACACGCGATCAAGAAACAGGCCAGAGTTTTGCATCAGAAATCAACTTCATTTCTCTAGTATCTGTTACATGTGATTAAAATGTTAAAAAAGATAATTTCATACGAACACATACCGTAAGTTAATGTTTAAATTACAAATATGCTTGACTGTCTCATGTTCTCCAGCAATACA
>NW_017803379.1:2763524-2784725 GCF_001625305.1 Branchiostoma belcheri | reverse complement strand
TCCTGAGACATCCGTTCCCGATCCCGATAGAACTGTGGGCAGGGGCCAGAAAGTGAGCCTGCGCCGTGTGCCTGGTTTGTACACCGTTATTTTATTGAAACCGATAATTTTTCTGTAATTTTCTTTATAGAAAATGATTATTTTTCTGTTATTATTTCATATTAAACGACTAATTTTTTGTCATTAGTTTATATAGAAAATGAGTACAACACTTTGTATTAGCCTAGTAGTTGTATGTATGTATGACAGTATGAATGTATGTATGTCTAAGTCAAATAGTGCATCTTTTGTCTCCAATTTTCTACATATGTCTGTAATGTGTATGTTAAGTCTTGACCTGTACCTAGCCCGTCGTGGCATGAATGTACAATAAAGGTATTTCAGATTTCAAATTATTTTTGTTATTATTTTATACGAAACGATTATTTTTGTTATTATTTTATACAAAACGACCCCTAAAAATTCCCTGACTTTTTCTCTGAAGACTACGATAAAAGATTGTTAGAGACATGTGGCCATGCCAAATAAGGATTTTGGTGCTGTTTTAATACTCTAGAGGTTTCAAAGTTGTTGTTTTTTTTCGACGGCGTTGACGCTTGGAAGTCGTGACAATGGTAGTGACTGTGATGGCCGGGATGGAGCTATTATTCTATTTTGTATGCGTAGGTTTTGCTAGTTTTGTTGTTTGTTTTTATTCAGTGGCGATCCTAGTAAGTTTATGTGTGCCAGTACAGTTGTCCGTTTTGACAGAATGGGCCGTGTGAGTTTGTCTGTACTGTACACGTATAGGTTGACCCAGCCTATGTTCTGGGTCAATGTCGACGTCGCCAGTGGTTGCAATTGGTTGTCAGGTTGAAACTGTTCAAGGGGCACATGTCTTCTTCTTTTTCAGTGTACATGCAGCGACCCTCGGCCAAGAACGGGGCACACGACGGCCAACGGGCACCGTGAGATCTCTTCCGTTCCTGATCCGGGAAGCTGACCACTGATGGACCTGACACGTCAGCCATCCATCCATCTGGCCCAGGATGTACTTCCCCGGGCACTTTCTCTTCTTCCCTTGCATTAGGGAGCAGACCGTCCACGTCAAGCCACCGCCGGACACACCCTAATCCCCCGAAACAACCAACGTCTGCATCCCCGGCCCTGAGACATCCATTCCCGGTCCTGGGAGAGCTGTGAGGCCAATCACACCGCCTGAGACCGACGTGACGGCAGTTCCCGGCACAGCCGATGCGACGAGGCCGATCTGAACGTGCTCTTCGATGTCTAGTATAAGGACGCAAAAGACAATAGAGTCTGCATGATCGATACCAAATGTCATAATGTCTAAAGACATTAGCCAGAGGACCACCCCTTGACCAAATTGTTTGATTGTCTGGATCCATCATATGTCCTAGTACAAGGACAGTGACAACAAAACATTTTAGCATAAAGAACGACAGTCATTGTAACAACAACTAGTTCAATTGTATTGTCAATAATTTTATTACATTTGGCTTCTCCAGTAGCCAGGCTTTGAGACTGGAGAATGATACAGTCTATATTGTAATCGAAACTGATTGCTGTTATTCAGTACATCCAGTTATCAAACTAACGAGTACAACGGCCATATAAGATTTGTTCAATGATTCACTGCTATATAATAATATCTTAAATACAAGGGAGGCATGTATGGTATTTATAGCAGGACATCTGCATAGTTTTTGTACAATATCCAATGATCATGTGCAACAGGAGTTCCCTGGCTCTACAGCTGTAATAGATGACCTAGTACAGGTGTCTCCCACTGCAAGGTCAGAGGTCAAGTCTAAAAGTCTTGACCAAAGCAAGTCTCTGTGTCATTCCTCAGTTTGTCACTTCTTAGAGTTAGGTCCTAGGTCAGACAAAAAAGGACTATTCTGTTATGAATGTTAGACAGGACAGGTTTCAGGATGCTTAATATTCAGATGGACAAAATCACATCCCCCAACTTCATCTCATCAATTGAACGTACTAACCCTGTACTTGAGGACAATCTGTCGTCCCTAGCTTCGGCCTCCGACAAGATCCACAAGACCACCCCACTAATACCAAATCTCCATGCCATTTATCCCACCTACTGACCCTGTACTTGAGGACAATCTGTCGTCCCTAGCTTCGGCCTCCGACAAGATCCACAAGACCACCCTACTAATACCAAAGCCTCATCATCTCATCATACCAAAAAAAACCTTTAGGTCCGCCATGTTTCCTTCCCGTCATGCTAAGAAAATTACATTGAACTTCAATTGCAAGTGCTAAACACAATCAGCGTATATTACGCCAAAGTCATCGCCTCTATACACTCCTACCAAAATGAACACACAACCAGGTAGGCTTTCAGTTACTGCTCTTTCCAAACATACCGCTAGGCGTCGTCCTTACACTGTGGTCCGGTGACAGGTCCCACAATGCACTTCACTCAACTTTGGCCTGCCCCATTGCATGACGGGAAACAAAATGGCGGCGCCCATAAAATCGAGGTAACGTAGAACAGGTTCCGCTATCGCGAACCTGTAATGATCTAAGAAAATGTCCTTTACACAAAACAACCTGAATATGGCCATCTTCATATTGTTACCCTCAAATATAAAGGGATAGTGATCAGTTTAATACATGTACAATGTCTAGGACCTATACAATCCATAGTTAACATTTGCGGATCGAACATCATTGAATCTGACGTTAGACTATGCGATCCATATATACCATACCGTTAAGCACTGTATCACACTCACAGGATTCTCAGTTGTGATGTCCTGCGATTTACATAATAAAAGACGCTGTCACAAATCATTAATCGAATTATACAATGACCCCAATGATTATAAACAATAAAGAATGTGTGTGAAAATTCGTTGATTGCTTGAATGCCTGGTAGTTATCGAGTAGCCAATAGTAACATGCTTTATATTATATGGAGAGTCCATTCAAACAAATGATCAAATCTCCCAAACAAATGATTCGTTCAGTCAGAAAATGGACGTCTCTCGAACAAAGTTACACTCTACCAGCTTGCCACACTTTACTACCGACCTTACAGAAGAATATCTGCAAATATCAGTAGCACTGATTTCAGAATATTAAGTGTAAATCTTGAATAACTTTACCTCAACACGCAGCAACCATTTCAAAGATCCATTTCAACAACAATCTGTTCTGGGCGATTGCATTCTGCCAGAGGTAAAAGACCTGATTTCTTTTTTTTTTTCTTTTTCTAATACTTCTTCAAAACCTTGAAAAAGTGATACTGGCTTAGATTTATGTTATTTATATTCATCAATTTTATCCTTAATTGCCACAATAACCAAGCTGTGGATATTTTCTGAATTAATAAGTGTCCCCCTAAATCAGTATGATCACGTCTTATAACCTTTAACCTCTACTCCAAGATGGCTTCCCCCAGAAAAAAAGTCACGTTGGAATATGTTCCTCCGGAAAACGTGTCGAATGAGCCTCTACTTGGTGAGTACAAGTAATTTTTCTTGTATTAGACGGTGAAGTAGTCTATACAGAATACATGTATCTAAAATTCGTGCTTTTGGTCGGGCTAGTTTTCCTTTGCAGATCCCCGAAAGTTTACATGTCGCTTCGTCAGAACGAAGAAAGCGAAGAACAGTCGCACATATGCACATAGCATATAGCAGTTGTGTATACTGTAAACAAGAAGGTCCTCTGTATAGGTAAGAAAGAACATGTCTTAAAAACTCCTACTGCAATGAGAAGCGTGTAAAAAAAGCGATCCAAGGCTGAGTAATAAGGCCATATAAGGTGCTATTATTTAGCAGTATAACGTTACACTTGTAAGTTATAACATAATTTAATGTCATTCATGTTGTACTTCAGTCCAGTTCACCAACGGGAGACTGAAGCCAGACAACCCTCCGAACTTTGGTTACTTCAGGAGCACGGAGAGGGATGACGTCAGGAAGAGGCACAGGAGAGTTCTGGTGAGCTTCACCACAAATCTACTTCTTCTACTACATGTACATGTAATCATCAATGAAACACTGTTTACTGTGACTCAGAAATATTTTTGTCAGCTTTAAAGTCTTTCCTAGGTAAATGGGTACTGTAGAATTGAATGTATTGTTTTATGACTTATTTTTGGCCGGGCCATTCTCTTTCTAGGTGGCAGAGACTGAGAGAATGCAGTACGTTGGTAGGAACTTTGGTCCAAGTGCCCCCAGGGGAAACTCTCTTTGCAAGTAAGTTTCCAAATCATGTCCTATGAATCCACTAAGAATTATTTAGAATGATAACCTTTATTATCACAAAGTTACCTATTAATGTGTCTTGAACAATGTTTTCATGTAGTCTTTGTCTTTTAGATATCCTTATTTTAACATGCTATATGCTGAGAAGGTACTGGTAGTGATAAAAATGTTGGATATACTGAGTGATATACAATTTATTTACAAACAAACCCTTTGTTGTATTTGTGCAGGTACATGGTCGGTATGTTAGACAAAAAGACTGGGAAGATGAGAGTTTATGACACAAACTCCTTCACCATGAGGCCAGTAGTACATGGTGAGAACCTGGTCATCGTCAGATATTTGTTGGTCATATAGTTATCCTGGTATTTAGATTAATAGAATTAGTTTAAAATGAAGGTTATAATGTATATGAATGTTGATATGATATATATGTATATCTTTCTCATACATGAAATTTCAGTCATAAAGAAATATCAAACATTCAACTAATGTTAAATCTTTCCCTTTTTTCCAGACAAAGATCAGGAAAAACACAAGGACGAAACAGACTTGACATACCAGGAAAAGGTAGAACTTTATTTGTCATTTTTTATATCAAGCTAAAGCTATGCAATTCATCAACATTGATAAGTAGATCTTCAAAAAGTCAAAGACCTTATATAGTTGATAACTGATGTTACTACATAAACTTGCCTTAAATGTACTAGTAAGTAACCAGTGCTTTGCCCTATAGATGGATGAATGAACGGATGGATGGACGGAGGAACAAATGAATGAATGACTGAATGAATGGCATGTATTTGAATGGTCTTCCACAGAATGACAGACTGGTAGATGCCTTTGGTGGAGCGAAGAAGAAGAGAGCTATGGAGAGTCGACTTCGGGACAAGGTGAAGAAGGAGGCTCTGGAGACAGCCATGGGAGCTGCTGTGGAGGACGTCATGAAAACTCCAGAGAAACTAACAGGTGGTTTGACTCCTAAAACTACTGATTTATGCTATAATCAATACAAATTTAGCCCATACAAGGGCTCAAAATACCTGTGTGCATAAAGATACTAGTATTGAACACAACCGGTAGTATACAGCATATTCATGGCACTCATGGCAACTATTGCTGATAAAATATATTTTGACTTCAGTACAACATACATGTAGCTGTAATCATTATCAAAGGAACTAATAGTAACATGCTAACAGAGCTGCACACATATTTTCTTAGTACAAATCAGGATAAAGAAACGTCCTGGTGCCTGAAGTTGTATGAAGATGTAAGAAGATATATAACAACAATATTTCTGTACATAATTTCAGGTCCAGAGATGGATTCGGGCTCTACCATCCCACCTCATGATAAGAATGCTGCAACACCAGAGGATGTCTACAAGGTGGAGAGCAGTATCCTTTTACCTGACTCAGGGGTGCTTTTATACACTTATTATTATGATAATCCAAACTTTTTGGGTTTTCAGACAATAGATTTCCCCATAGGCTGCAAAGTAAAGCTCACGGCACCATTGTACTTTCTAAATGTTCATGTATCAATCAGCCTTAGCCTTGTAAATTTACACTTAATGCATGTCATGATATTAAGTCATTGTAAGAAAGCTTTAATTTAATCAGTAAGATTGGCTTTGGCTTTCCTTAACCATGATCAGTCATTCCCCTGGAAGTGTTTGAAGCCCTGAAAGATGCAGCTGGAGACTTTGTAAAAGCAACGAAAGAAGACATCGCTAAGTGGAGAGCAGAGGGAAGGTGAGGCTCCATTTATGTACAAAGTACAAAAGTTAGTAATCAATATTCCTTCTTATTAACTTGAAACTCTTATGGTACTGACCTTATAGAATGAAGGCAAGGACCATACTGTATTTGATTTTTGTAAATTGTAAATTTTGTTGAGAAACGTGCATGCCCTTAGTCTATAGTTATAGTTGTTGTTTTCTGTTGATGTGATGACTGTTGTAACATTGTCCTTCTAGGTACTCTACATTTGTACTGAGGCAGGTGTCCACCATGCCGCTGGATGAAGAGGCCAGACTCACCCGTTCCTGTCACATCATGTACATGTGGTACCTCCTCGCCCTGCATGGACTCAAGTACACTGACTGGAGGAAAAGAGGTGACCAATCTAACCTTGTTAATTCCAAACCAGTCCTGCTGCCTTTTTTTTAAACAACTGCTTCTTGCCAAACTGTGTATGTTAAAATGCAGCAAAAGTGTGTTAAGACTAACATAGTCTTTGTATTGAATTATCTTCTTCCTACTAGACCTTCCTCTACCAGATGGCATGCCCCTCTTGGTCAAGCAGCAGCTGCTCGGTGCATTCACTGTCAAGGCAGATGCCGCAAGGTCTCGCAGGTATGTGTAGGGATCCATTCATTAAAATTTGATGTAGGGTGAAGTGCAGAATGTATGGCTAAGATGGTCATATTTTTTCCAAAATCTTAGTACTTTTATTTTGGTAGCACATTGGCAGAATGTACAGCCTATTTGTCAAACCACTATTTTGTTGGATATTTGGTCAATGTTGCATGAGAATTTTGTCCTTTTTGTATCTTTCCCGACACAACATTTGAAAACTACAGACAGGATAATATGCGTATACGACCTTAAATGATGTAGAAGTGCTACACACATTTTCTGGCTTTGGCTATAATTCAATGTGATATAGTACTTGTAATCACAGCAAATTAAGAAGTCTCTGTGGTCTTCAAGAAATGTTTCTTTCATACTTTCAGGGCCATGCCGCCTCGTCTTAAGGACAAGCTGTTGTGCTACATCCTGGTTCTGGGCCTGATTATTGAGAAGTTTAGACTGAACTTGAATGACGTCCAAAAGGACCTCAAGATTGCACAAAAGAAGTAAGCCTTTGTAACGTCACTATATTTATCAGGCATTCACTGATACAATATTGGTGTGTGCACTGTCTTTTTTTCAATTTGTAGTCACTAATTGTAACTGTGCCTCAAAATTAGCAACACAAACTATGACTTGAATAAGCAACTTGCTCCAATTTCTTTTTACTTACCAGATTTTTGTTTAATTTGCATTTTTAGATTTTAACCAAGATGCTATAAGCCTGTAATCATGTCTTTTTTTTTATATTCCCTCTTATAGACTGATGACGTTAACAAGAGCCATTGGCTGTGAAATTCAAAGCAAGAAGGCTGACAGAGGTACAGATTCTGACACCCAGAGGATGGCTGTGTTGCCCATACCGTTCAAACTGCCTGATCCAAGTAGAGGCAAAGGAAGGAAAGGGGGCCGTTAACAGAACTGTACATCAAGGAAATAAAACTTGAATTGTCAAGGATCTTCTATTGCCTTGGTCATTACTTCCTTCTACAAGTAGTGTTTTTGGTACTGTTTGTATGTATGTGGTTTAGTACCCTAGCTGAAGAAGTTATGAATGGATTGAATTGTCTAACATTTGGTATGTAGTTACATGTAGGTTTTGACCAATTAAAAACCCCTGGTGTCTTTCCAAGGTACTACAGCAGAACTTCCAGGTTGTATCAGCACATACTTCAATGCATAAAGTGTGACCGTTCACAAGATAGACAGACTTAGTTCGAATACAGTTTTTTAATACACAACTGTTGCACAGATTAATTTACACTCATCTGCATGCGATCACAAGGTCATCATATGAGGCTTTTTAATGTATGAACAATAAACTTGTAACTTAGTACTTAAACTTTTAGTTATTTTGTAAAAGGGAATAATAAAATTGCAAGCAACACAATATTTTAAAAGCCAATTTAGCACTTAAGTGCCAAATACAGCAAAATAAATCTCTTGAAAAATTGACCGCTCTTTTGCACTATGTCCCCCACACAGACCATGACATGTCTGATGTGGACTAATGTTGTATTATCTTTACAGTTTTGACAGATCCTCCATCTCTAACAAGATGTAACATACTGTAACCCTACATGATCTACCTGTGCTAGTCTTACAGAAGCTGGAATCATTATTTCGAGAAAAGATAATAAACCTCAATGTAGTAAACATAGTATTACTTACCTACCTACCGTTTATCTGGAAACAAAATGTTAAAACAAGGATGTACCATCTGTAACACACCTCTCACTCTTTTAAAGATTACCCTGTTTTAGCTACATCGCCAACTACCGGTATCTGGACTTCCAAATAAACGTCTTCATGGGGCACAGTAGGATGGGCATTGCACTATGTAATACATAGAAACTTAGGACTACATGGGTTACCACAATGGTATCTGGTTTCAAAAAGGCTAGAAACCTCTGAGAAATGTTCAAGTGCTTCCACATGTGGGGTTTATTTATCAAGTACAACTGATTGAGATGGTTTGACATAATGTGTACCACAAGGAAGCATGCTTGGCCCTTTCATCCAGTTGTTAAAACACAAATCTGTTGGAGGGCAGGTTGAACCCCCCTCCCCCACCCCCACAGCTCCCCGGGGGTTGTTCTTGTCATCGTCGTGGTTCCTGAAGGGGATAGAAGAGGTGCACGCCTTCTGGGACTGTCTCAGGGCGAGGCTCCGAGCTTCCAACTCCTGCTCCTGTAATGGGAAACATTGGATTGTAAAACACTGTGAATAAAAATTAACCTTGAAACACAACTACACAAACAGCATCAACTCTTAAAAATTCTTTCAACCTGAAAATGTTGCCAAATCAACAAAAAAGTCTGAAAAATTACTTATCTTGGACGACTGATATTTTAAGACAGTCCTTTCTTGTATTGTTACATATACTTGCCTGCAGGTAGAGTGCATTATCCTTGGTTATGGTGTCCAGCAGGTCTTTCCTCAGGATGGGCTCAGCCACGCCCTTCCCTTCAGCCAGGTTCCCCTCCATGTCTCCCAGCCTCTTGTACAAGAGAACGTACGCCGTGTCCTTCGGGAACTTCTCTGTGATGTTCCGCACTGAGTCCAGGGACGTGTACGACACCCTGCTGTCGTTGAAGAGGAACCACTGTCCCGACACGACCTTCCCATCATCCTCCTGCTCGTCTGTTTCCATGGCAACCTGGTGACGGTCTGACGGTAGATGGGAGGCGTAACAGTAGTAGTGTCCTGACTCTGACGACGTCCCAGAGTGCACAACAACAGCACAGAGGCTGTAGTTTGTGCTTGTTTCCTGAATTGCACTCTGTGCAGAATCTCCCGAGTCTATACTACATACAGGGAGTGTGAGGGAAGAGGGCACTTGAACGTTTGTAACAATCTTTTTCCTTCGCATCGTCTTAATGTCAAAGGAGAACCTCATGAGAGTGAGAATGAGGTAAGAGGGTGCGTGACTTATCCTAATTTGCCTTTCTGCATCTTGTAGACTCTCGCACCTGTCACACTGATATTTATTATCACCGTGTAGTGTTTCAGGGGCCAAGAAATAGGACAGGAGGTTTTCCAAAGTCAAGGGGATGTCTTCTTGTTCTGTACAGTCCTCAGTCTGTGTTCCTGCAGATCTCATCACTGGTAGCTTATCATTGGTTGAATCCTGAGGAGTACTTTGCACCTGATTGGATGCTACGCCCACTACAGATGAATCCTGATTGGACGCCAGCTCACAGGAAGAGTTCTCATTGGTTACCTCAAGAGGGGTTCCATCTTGGCCATGAGAGTCCTTGTGAGGGAAGGCTAATGACAAATCTGTGAAGAGCTCTTCCTTGATGGAGACAAATCCACAGTTCAGACATCTGAAACTGGACATCATCTTCCCTCCAAAACACTCCTCTATAATAGTAGGAGCGTGCGGCCGTGGACTGAGCAAGTGCTTTGGTTGACAGTGGTCAGGCTGGTTGTTTCAACTGTGGGGCTACCTGATACAGAAACCATGTTGCAGTTTGGCACTTCTTGGCACTTGGACAATGAGGGTGTCTCAGGAACACTTTTCATCTTGCGAGGAGGTGTGTCAACATCGTCGGAACAATTCTCCTCAGTCTTAGCCATCTTGCTCGGGAGGTGGGCCTGATCTTGAGGAGACAGCAGTGCCTGTGCTTTCTTCCTGGCCTTTTCTTCCTCGTCAATCCTGTCCAGAAGGTACTTGAGGAACTCGGAGCAGTCCTGTTGTGATCCCGGGCTGAACCACGGCGGGCGGGCGGTGTGGAGGAAAGTTGACGGGGAGTATGCAGTCCTCTGCAAAACCATTACATACAACACAGTTACACTAACGGTTAGTTCTTTGATGTACATCTGTACATGCCGTAAGAAGAGGACAGAAACATACACACTGAAGTTGATCAGTATAAAGATTCATAATTTTATCTTAAAGCTGAATTTTAACCCGTCCTCACGTGCAACATACACATTAAGATTGAATCAAACACAATTTCCAAAAGAAAAGTTAACAATCAAGACTTCCACTGACCTGTGTGTGAGAGAGAAAAGCGAAGACGTCCTGTAACTGTGCCAGCACACCCTTGGCACCATTTGGCACGTAGCTTAGAACCTTCATCCGGAACCTAAAACACATCACCATTAGTTAGTTCATCTTAAACTTGCTAAGATGATAGAGCTTTCAAACCACACAATGTACATCATGGACTTGACTGCAGAAGGTCAGAGGTAAGTACATTTATTGGCTTTTCTGCAAACATTCTAAATATAGATACAAACTCAAGCATGTGGCGTATTTCAAATCAAAACAAAACTCTTTCACTAGAAAATCCCGGGTGTGCATACAACAAAGCCCTTTAGAATCTCCACAGAAATGTGCCCTACTCACTCATCAGCCATGTAGAGTGCCTGTAACACACTGTTCATGTAGCAGGTGTTCCCCAGGTTCATCAGGCCGGTCTTCCCTGTCTCCGAACGCGGCATGAACTTGGAGTGATAGCTGAGGAGACCGTTGCTCTGGGACGTCCAGGCAGACTGGCTCAGCCGAAGCTTTACCATTGCTTCTGTAGGCTTGTTCAAACCCTGTAGAAGGAAATTAGACATCAAATTCAGACCAAGTGGGACTCAGACTCAATCTTTATCACTGGCCTTTCAGGCTCTAAATCATTTTCATAGCATTTCGGGCTATCATAGGATGCCTAGGCCTGATTTTATTTTTCCCATATGATTCATATTTTTTCTGAAAAAATATCCGAGAACCAACAATATCAAACTGGTGTGGCCTAAGTTTCATACAAATTTCACAAACAAGAATAGAGCTAACCTTAAGTGCCTCGAGAACAGGCTCGTACAGATCAGGGAAGCCTGAGTGGTGGTAGATGAGACAGTGTACCAGCTCAGCCAGCCTTCCCATACACTCCAGACTGGACGTACTGTCCTCTTTCTTCAGGAAAACTATCATCTCAGGGACAAGGCCAACAATCTGAGGAAATAGATATAGTTAGTACTTCTTAGCAAAGTGAAGACGACTTGGAGCTTTCAAGACTGTTCGTGGGGTCGTGTGGCACAACGGTAGAGCATTCGGCTTCAAACCAAGAGGTCCCCGGTTCGAATCCTGCCATGTCACCAATCTTGCACCCTTGGGAAAGGCACTGAGTATTAGCTACTGAGTATCAAGATCGTGGGAATAACAGGAAGAAGCACTTTCAGAAAAAAACTTTTAAACAGCTTGTACTGTTATGATTTAATGTATTTGTGAAGCAATCTAACATTAGCATGTACATACTTGTTACAGATAATCATAAGACAGTAGCGCTAACCTGATGGAAAGCTTCTGGGGAGTGCTGGAAACTGAGCAGCATGTGTGACAGCACAGCCAGGGCGCTGTTCCGTACCACAGGGTAACACAGACGGCTGAACACCTGCAAGGGAAGGTGTAGAAAAGGTCCTCAATCATGTTAGTGGATAAAAACAATTCATTTACTAATCTTCACTTTTAATATGAGTTTTATATATTTGGAACTGTCTGTTGTTTCAAAATATCAAACTTTCTAAATGGTATCTTTATCAGTGTCATCTTTACTTAGGCCATTACTAGACATGCACACTAGTCATAAGGTTTGCAGTCAGTATCAATGTTCAACATTTTAATGTACTACAAAAAAATATAACACTTCAGACACCAAAAAATTTTTAGTCTTTACAAGAAAATAAATCATACCTTTTTGACATTCTCCTTTGTAATGTTAATCAGCAGTGTGTACTTTTGCACTGCAGCCAAGTTCTTCAAGAAGGCCACCAGCCATTGGTCAATGTTCTTTGCCACTGGCCAGCTCAACCAACCAATCATCCTCATCAGAGACACTTCAACGTTTGCATCGCGGACTTTTGGGTCTGTAACGACACTCCTGGTGATGACCGCCAACATGTCGATGGGAACTTGAGGAACGATGGAAGCGAGCGCGACCGATGGTTCGCTCGACACCTCGACTGCGGATATCATCCCAAACACAGTCCTGAGACTCGGTAACAGCGCCGACTGGTCCTTTTTCCAAACCACTCCCAGCAGGTTTGCCACCTGCGTGACATTCTGTATGTAGTCCTTCAAACTTTTTTCATTTTCCGGACTCTTCCACAGGGCCATCCTCTTCACCAGTTCCTCACAGAACTTCACAACCGTGTCTCTGGGTATGCACTGGTTGAACTCGAGAAGAAGACTAGTTAGAGCCACGCAGACTTCAAGACTGCCGCTGTCTTGCACCAACCTTAAGGCATCACTTTGCACTATTTTGTAAATCTGCAACAAGCACGGACTTCCTCGCAACATCTTCAACCCTTCTAAGAGATACAGAAGGACGAGTTTCTCGTTTGGGAAGTTTGCGGTGAAGGAGCCGCGGAGAACTCCCAGGACAAGCTTGATGTCAAAGAATTCCTCCAAGATGTCCCTGTGGTGTAGTCCCCATGCCAGAAACACCTGCATCCCCACACTGCGTATAAACGGGGTTTCCCCCTGAAGGTTCCAGTGTGTGGCCAGGGTGAAGATAGCTTTGCCATCCTCGTGTGATACGGGCTTACTGGCCGTCAGGAGGATGTTGCCGATCAGGGCTTTCTTCACCTTATCTGGGTGGTCAGATGAAATCACTCCCTCCAACACCTTGTCCATTGCTGTAAGAAAGAAAGTTTACGTCATCGATGAATCCATCATCATCAACATTGCCAATGTTTAATGCTTGGCACTGATGCATGCCATCAGTGTCCTCAATTATAGCAACCAAAATGTCTTCAAAGCTCTTAAAAAATAAGCAGTATGGGCAAAGAAGGAAAGTCTTGATGACTCAATTCAAGATTTATATAACAAATCATCTGATTATACTAATATGGTACCTGTACATGTCCATGGCAAATCTAGTAATCATGTAAAGTTGATACTTGATAATGATACAAGAACTTTAAATATATAACAGGTTTTACAGTGGTATTCGCATGATACAAATAAATCTGAATATATAATGTGAAAAAATGAGGGTCCCTAGAATTTAAGGACACAAATAAAATGTTTACTAGTTAACCTTCTCCTCAGAGTAAGTCAAGGATTTCTGTGGCTGATTCAAATATTTTCGCGAGACTCCAAAACCTAAGTTTGAACGCAACGTACAAGTACCTGGTAAGCCCCAACGAATACGTAGTGTCACTGTGACCACTGCAGGCTTTGTTTTGTTTTCCTATGTTCTAGATTTTCTGTCTATATCGTCAAAACAGACCGATACATGACGACACAAGTACTTATTATAATCACTCTCATCGGAAATAGCCTTCCTCAAATTATGTGGTGCGTCATCCTGACAAGTTTTGCCTCATATTTCAACATTTTGACCGAATTTACCGCTATCTTAACCCGATATTCTAATTCTCTGGTCCAATGGGGTACAGAACATGCTGAAAACAAACGTACCTTCTTTGTATAATCTTCAAAACTTGGTAAAATTCGGCACGGGACGAGAAAAAGTCACATTTCCGCCGCCATGTTGCCTGGACGCTGTGCGCATGCTCGGTGAACTTTGACCGTCCGTTAAACTGTCCCCTTGCGTACGGGACAGTCACGCAGGTGTCACCAGGTGTGGTTTTAACCGTAAATTCTGCAAATCTAACCCTTTTCCATCCACTTTTCAACAATTTTAAACATCAGAACAACAAACTGAGACTTCTACCTACTTTTCAAGTCATTTTCTAGTCCAAAGAATGATTTTATGCACATTTGTTTCAAGAATTTGTCTGACAACAATATAGTGGCACACCTGTGTAATTTGTTGTGTCACGTGACCAAGTGCTTTGGTTACAATAAACAGGTACAAGACGGGAAGGTCAGTTGACGAACGCAAGGGTTATCGTGCACAGTGGGCACGGGGCAACAAGTGACGAATCGATCTCACCTTTGTTTTTCAGTGCCAGAAAGATGAACTTTTGTAGATGACACAGGAGTGAAAGTGTTTTTTGGTGTAAAGAAAGCTGCCTGAAAGATGGAAGATCAAGAAACTAACGAGGTAAGAAGGGAAGCAAGTTTTAATGTCATGGCTGAGTGCTCACTTATACTGATCCCCACTCACTTTGTCACAAAGTTTGCTTGGCTAAAGGTGACTGTTTTGAAAGAAAAGAGCTAGGGTTCTGGATATGCTGTTATTCTGTCCTTGTCACCGTTCATTAAAGTTTAATAGCTATCGAGTTGGATCCATCCAGTTGTGTTGATTAAAGTGTCGCTTGAAATATTAATGTCAACATGAGGATGAGTTGTATCGTCTCTACAATAGTCACAGTCATAGTCACAGTAATGGTATTACACAATTTCAGGACAAAAGTTTAATTTCATCCAAGACAATTGTTTAATCTATTGTACATTTGTATGTATCAACCAAGAAACCTCCTTCTAGTTACTAACACTACAATTTGTCCAAGACCAATTTGAAGTTGAGGTTCATTTTTTGAAAAGAAGTGTTTGACCCTATTGCGAATGAAGAGTTAATCAACCTGCCATGCTGCGTAGATTCTATACGGTAGCAAAAGAATGTGTGATAAACATTGTCTGCATTCCTGTGTTTATGCATGAAATACTGAGAAGGCGGTGTTGGGTAAATATGTACGTGTGTCTGACTCAGCATTTCACATACAGCATAATCTTTTAAAAATCTTTTGAACTGTTGAGTCAGACACATTTCTGTTTTAAGATATGTCAATTTTTTGTATGTTATATGATTATTGCTGTAACAGTTACAATATGTTGTCTTGACATCCCACCTTTTCATAATTATAGTATAAATATCAGGTTATTAGTTGTTTCCCCACAGGCTTGCTTCCTAAATAAATAGATATAATAATGAAGAATCTCTTTTTTTATATGCAAGGATGCATGTTTGGTGAAGTTTTTTATTCTTTTTATGTGGTTATTTGCTTTTACTCTAAACAGGTGGTGGTGTAGCTACCTTTTTGCTTATGATTTAACTTGTTCCTCTTGCATGGCCATATTTCTAAGGTGTTGTAAGGAATCAACTCTCTACTGAACTTGCATGCCTGCTGCCTACCAATGAGCTCACACGCCGTAAGCCAATCGGAGTACGAGACTGCTACAGGGTCAGAACAGTCTGAGTTTGACGATGACAAGGTGCTAACACAATAACCAGCTTTTAATTAAATGTCATGAGTGTATGTTTTCAATACAGTGCTGTAGTCTTACACTTTGTTTCCTTTTGCAATTCCCAGAAGAAATAGCTACATTCCTTATGCACAGCAAAATAACCTTTCTATGCATGATTTCATTTGCCAAGTATAACTTCAAAGCTGTCTACAATTCTTCAATTTTCTTAGACAATTTGCAAAAGAACTTTACTTTTTACATGGATCTTAAATTTTAGAATACTAAAAAGAATAATTACGAATCTATAATATATGAAAACTATCATCCATGACATTTAATGCATTCTGAACTGACAACAACCTCTCTTCTGTTTTGTTGTGGTGTGTTGTTTGTGATTTTGTGTGACTTGATTTACTGTGAACTTGACATACACACAGTATAGTTTAACTGCTGTTTTTCCCCAATTTCCAACTCCATTCCTGCTGACTTACAATGTATACTTTTGACCTTTTTTTACAGCATAACCTGTTTTAATCAGCTACTGTATTTTGTTTGAAGAATTGTCTTTTCTTCCTGTACATGATTCACTGGTAGACATACAGTAGTTCTCTATAGGTTTGTGTTGGTTGCATTATTCATGGCCTATCAGGTAAGTATTCAACTTTACATTATGAAATACATGACAGAATACATCATAATTACACTGCCTTGAAGCCAGGGTTACAGATATCAAATATACCATGTGGTCAAAGTTGTTGACTGACAAAACAAATTGGGAAGGATCTAAAATATGAACCATAGTTTAAAAGGATTTGCTTGCAGAGTTGTTACTTATTTGTATTTCTACTACAACCATAAATAATGTAAACATTGCTTATACATGGCTGCCACAGTTCCAAATGTTCTACGTACCATAACAGTTCTTTACAAATTATGACAGCACTCAGGATAGGATGTACAAAGGCTGCGCTTGATTGATCAGTTTCAAGTTCATTTATTGATTATCAAAGTAACATCGCTTCAATGTGCCTTAGAATCAAATGATGGTATAATTGACATGTTATTAAACATACATGATGTTTGTTTAAGAAAGTAGATATGAACTGTGCAAGCAACACAGTGTATGATACAATTGTAACCCTGCAACAATTCTGTAAATGCTACTAGTATACCCCTCTTTATTATCTAAAGTCAGTGTTCTCTTGATTTTCCCTGCCTACGCTGTTGTGATCCGTTGCCAAAGAACATGAATTAGCTGCACACAGAGTCAACATGTCAGGCTGACAGTTTGTTGACTCGATAAATACTGGGCTCCCAATTACCTAGCATGAAACAGATCATAGAAGTTTGCTGAAAAGTTAACGTAGTATACAAAAACTTGTAGAAGACATGTCAAATAAGTCATGTGCATCATGTGTTTCAAGTCGTGTAGATGTGATGGACCAAATTCCTCAGGATTTCAGTACTGCAAACAACAAAAACACCATGTATTGGCCCTGTACTGGCTGCCCTATTGAACGGGTGTGTACAATGTGCACAATAGATGGATTACAGTGAAATGATTCTGTTGTCAGGTTGGTCTTGAACCGAAGTCTGCCTTATGCACCAAAATAGATAACCAGAAAATAAGGTCAAAAGTAATTATATTAGATCCTCATATGCTAATTAAACATATATTATGTATAGATAACAACATATACAGTTATAGGTTTGTCAAAACAAGTATGTACAGGCCTAAAGTCGGCAGAAAACTGGTAAAGGATATGAGCATATCTTCCAGTCAAATTGTCTTTTAATTTATTACCCACTTCTCAGTACATTATTTCACACAGTACATTAAGCAGCAGTTCACTCAACCACCTGTAACCTAAGCCTTGAAACTGTCACAAGATTGAATGCCTTTTGTCCTGCGCAACCAATCGGAAAGACATACAAGCCCCACCCTGAGAGAACAAAAGATGACATCATGTAAATAGCAGCATTTCCCCACCACCGGGGTGAACACGTCAGAGGTCAATTTTCTTGCGGTTACTGTTTACCATTGTTGCCATGACAGTTCATGTGCACTTGGTTTGTTATCTACAATAGAGTGATTTTGTTTAGAAAGAAGATTATGTTCAGAGCAGGCTTGTATGGGGATTCTAGAATGTGGTTCTTCCACTAGATTTTGTGGTCAATAGCAGGTTTAGAGGCAGGGATATCCATGCACAGTTGCAAACTTGAGCCATTATGATAATGAAACATACTCTCCAAGCAGAGGTTGTGGGGAATGATCGTTACCTTTTTATATATGGCCGTTTTTTTTTTTGTCCTGATCCCCACCCGTCGGTGGCCGCGGAGCTTCTCTGGCTAATGGATACTGCCTGGCCAATTTGATACTGTCTTTTTGCCACCGAGAGGGATCTGCTTGGAGATTAAATGAAACACCTTTGGGAACTAAAGGGATTAGATAAGTGAATATCTTGAAAGCTGGTCACATTACTGTCAAAGGATAATTCCAGTTTACGTTCAATTTACATGTATTTGATTCACTCAGGCTACACCAATTGATTTGTTGGTTCTCAGATTTTTAAAAAAATTAAGCGACAGGGCAACAAAAAAATAAAAATTGGTCTAGGCATCGTATTATAGCCCCAAATGCTACAATAGGAGCCATGAAGTCAACACAAAAGGCTGGGTTAATATTTAAACCATGAATTTTGAACTTTTAATCAAACTGCATTGATAGGTGGAAAAAAATGTAACAACTAGGAAGCAAAGGACTTTCCTAAACTGTTGGGGGCAAAATATGAGCATTTTTTAGTTGATTCAGAACCAGAATCTTTTTTTTTCTACAAACCAGAAAAAAATGATTTCTGCAAACCAGAAAAAAATGATAATGATGAGGCAAATCTGAGAACCAACGAATTGATCATCACTAAATAAACAAACAAACAAACAAATTGAATTGGTGTGGCCTCAGTGGTATATTTTATGACAATATCTACTTATTAGTAAGTAAGGCCATACCAATTTAATTTGTTGGTTCTCGGATTCGCCTCTTCGTTTTTTTCTGATTTGCAAAAAAAAAAAAATTTGATTCTGGTCCTGAATCAACTGAAAAATGCTCATGTTTTGCCCCCAACAGTTGAGGAAAGTCCTTTTCTTCCTAGTTGTTACAGTTTTCCCATCTATCATTGCAGTGGTTTGATTAAAAGTTCAAAATTCAATGTTTAAATTTTAACCCAGCCTTTTGTGTTGACTTCATGGCTCATTCCATAGCATTTAAGCCTATAATAGGATGCCTAGACCTGTTTTTATTTTATTTTTTTTCGCCCTGTCGCTTCATATTTTTTCTGAAAAAATCCGAGAACCAACAAATTAAATTGGTGTGGCCTAAGGGTAAGTAAAATCTGTGAAAAACACTCTGTACATTCTGTGCATGCAATGGCCTTGTCAAAAAGGTAACTTAAAGCGCAGAAGGTTCTAGTTCTTTTGATGGTCTTACTCTTTGACCTGGTAACAGGCACATCCTTGGTGCTGACATCATAGATGTTCTAACCAATTAAGAATGCCAAATGTTTCCTGGTTGGGGAATTCCTACCTGCAACTTAAGCGTGCAGAATTGCCTCTACACACTTGACCCCTGCGATAATAAAGCTTTTGTACTAATGAGGGACGAGGGCAATTGGAACAGACAGCACAGTAAGTCACTTTACTACATAAAAGAAACACCGCCTGAATAGCACAAACTGTCCCCAATCCATCAAAAATTGTTACATAAAAAGTTAAGCTAAGATATAACCTACCATTACCTTAGAATCCATGTAGTTTGTTGTAGCCATACTGTAGGGGTGTCCCCAACCTTCTGAAGAAGATCGAACGCACATTCAGATATATGGACCAACTAGAGGTACAGCAGTGGATGGTTAAATGTGGGTGACAGGTTTGATTGATTAAACCACTGCATTGCATGTTACTGTTGTATCCTTTGGATCACGTGATCCCAGATTCATGCAGCGCGAGTGTACAGGAATGGGGCAGACAAAAGGCAGCTGTCGTGCACAATCACAGAACCTGTCTCTTCCCTAATTAAAACAGACACAAACTACTGTCAGGGGGCTGTCTGCTCATTTCAATATCCTGTCCGTGGTTTTATTTTAACGAATAAAGGCGTGACGTTGCTATCCTCAGTAAACAATTGTAACACCAGGGTTACAAGAATCAATACAGTCAGGCAAACGCGGTTCAGTTGGTATATAGACGACATCGTTTTCGGACGGTTAGCGTTAGACAGACACAATGAACATGGATCACTCGTGGATAGAGAAAAGGGACGTTAGCGGGAAGACTTCCAGGAGTAGAAGTCGGAGTAAGAGCAGGACCAGTAGGAGTAGAACCAGCAGTAAAACAGACAAGTCTATCGCTGTCCTAGACCAGCCTCGGAAGAGTTGGTGGTTCCTTGTCAGGGTAAGGCGTTACAAACTGTATCTCTTCTACTGTGAGAGTTTCCCAGTCTAGTTCATCTCTTACCGGTATGTTGTTGACATGACATAAAAAGGCAGAAATTGAGATTTCTTAGGCTAAATGTCAACTTTAATCCATGTTTGTGCACGTAATCAATAATCTTCTTTTCAGTTTACATCCAAAAATTTAACAAACTGGAGCTTTTTGTGGTGCTGAAGTGCCTTCCAAAGGTTGTACCGTACTGCCATAAGATGCTGGCTTTGATTAAGCCTCATATTCAGTGATTTTTGTATGAATTAAATGTTTTATCCATTTATGAAAGCAACCATGTTGAACATGTGCTCCACGATTATTCACAAGCGAGGTAATTAAAGGGAAATGTCAACTTTTTAGTTAATTTCATGGTGTTCTTCGATCCTTGTAGTTCATCTGGAGAGCTTCTACTGTATTTCTCTACAGTTTTCAAGGCTTAAAATATACAACACGATGCATTGCTTAACGATAAAAGTTATCCTTTGTGAGCACTGGAGCTGTTTATAACACATACGCAAGCAAACAGGAAGAGATTTGAAGGACTTCCATGAATGATATTTTGGCAAAGTTTATAAGGCCATACTGATTTGATCCAGCACTTCTATAAAAGGTTATTGCAGATATCTTCTTACATTTGACCTTTTCTTCAAGATATTTGTAGCTCTGGCTTCAAGACTATGTATGTCAAAGGTTTAAAGAACACCAGAGGCGTATCTTAAGAGATTAGTGCCCTTGTGGCTGGTTGTGTACTTTATCATCTTAAAAGCATTTACGTCTTAAGTGACACCTGCGTCTATATTTCAGTCTAACGGAGGCAAGCCAAATATGGAAGGTGGGGATGAGGTGCCCCTTAAGCCTTTCAGCCGGAAGCTTCCACCGCTAAACATTCCGAACGGCGTGGAGGCCTACCTGCCTGGGAACGATTTGAACGGAGCGTTGCTTATGCCTCCTGACCTGATCAAGAAGAAGAAGAGAAAGAAGAAGAAGAAGTCACTGGAGGTGAAAGGGTCCAAGATGCCGTTGACGCCACGTG
>NW_017803379.1:2701248-2763504 GCF_001625305.1 Branchiostoma belcheri | reverse complement strand
CTCCCCCACCGCCCCCCGTGCCAAAGCGGATAGACTACGTGTTAGTGTACAGGAACCCGGACCTGGACATAGAGAAGGACTACAAGTGGGAGAGGAGGATTGCGGACAGACAGAAGTTTACGCAGAAGATGAGGGAGGAGGGTCTGGAGATGGAAGACGAGGAGATTGGGGACAACATGGTGGTGAAGATCCACTGTCCCTTCGAGAAACTGAGCAGGGAAGCTGAGAAGGTGAAGCTGGAGATGCCATTAGCAGGGGTGAGTACATGTAAACCTATATGCTGAACATATGGTAGCACAGCCCATAGCGATTGCATCAACATTGTATTCAGTTTTTGTTCCTTTGGTGTTCCTTAATCTCCAAGCTGATCTTTTGGAGGCTGCTGTACAGTATCAAATTGGCAAAACAGTATCAAATTGGCCAGGCAGTAACCAACAAAAAGGTTGAAAGTGAGCTTTTATTTACCATGATTTTAATAGCATGTCGGCAGAATGTAGTGCGGCTGCTTGAAACCCAGATTTTCCATTCCTTGGTTTCTGTTGGATGTTTAGTCAACGTTGCTCCAGAATTTTGTCTGTTGCAGAGGATATCTTTTACAACACAACATTTTAATTTAAAACTATAGACACAGCACAACCTTGAACAAGTTAGACATTCTGCCAAAGTGCTATGCACAATACGTTACAGGTTTCATGCAGGCGCAATACGTTCTGCCAACATGCTAGGAATACTAGAAGTACACATGCCTGAAAAACGGAAAACAAATGTGCATGGTTGTCTACATTGAGGCCATGCCATTCACGCCTCAAACACTGACCTACAAATCACAGTCTAATTTAACCACAAGTTGGTTAATTCATCAGGGAGGCTTTAGTTGAACTGATGTTTGAAAAGAATAAGGCATAATATGAAAACCTTTAATAGCATGACCCATCAGCGCTAGCAAGAGGTTTAGATAATTTTACAAAAAAGGTTACATATTCTATAATGTTGTTGATTTAGTTAGTACCTGACAGTGTCCTCATAAAAACTTCATTACCAGTATTTTAGTAACTAAAGCCAGAATGTTCCCACTCCATGACCCATCAAAAGTCAGATTGTGGACAAGGAAACATAAGTCTGGACAGTTTCTGTCAAAACATTATACCATCATTATGGCCATTTTCTCATCAAATTTGACAAAAGGTCCACCATCTGCCACAAATATTAAACCAGCAAAATTTCCAAGCAAGGTCAGCATCTCAGTCTGATGCTAAACATGAATATTTTGGCTAAATTCTTATTGCAAAGTATCTTCCTGACAGACTTCATAAATGAAGGAAGTAAAGCCTAAGTGCATACTGTACATGTAGTCCCTCTTTCTGATCACACGATCACTATATTATATTGTGTTAACTGATATTAAAAAATCAATATGATGATATAAATGTGGCATAAACACATATAACATCAATCTGTGAAGATGCTTTAGATTTCAAAATTCTTCTCGTATCGAGTAAAAAGTGTTAAGTTAAACTATGGGTATCAAAATACACACACATATGCATCAATATCACCAGGTCGTGTCGTAAACACTTGTAACTAGGTGGGGTAAACACACGATTCAGTTCTGGCCATCGCTGAAACCAGTTGCAGGTAATAAAATATTCATACCCTGGGGGCCATACTGGGTGGAGATGTATTGTTTTGATGTAGATTGGGTGTGAGCAGTGTTGGTATATCAAGTCCCAAGTGACCTTTCCTTCAAATGGCCATTTTGTTTTATGGCAGCCAGAGAAAGATATGTTCATTTTGTTGAACATGGATTACATGTCATCTAATATTGCTGACTCAAAAGTTAGGTTTTAAACTTTCTTGCTGAATACCATAGATACAAAATGGAGCCAAATTTGATTAAAACATATGTTGTATATAAATATATATCTGTTATCACAAAATGCGGGACATTTTCATTATAATAATATTTTCATTAGGATAACATATACTTGTTTGTCATGTACAAGACTTTCCGGTTTCATAAATATTTCATGGTCAATTCTGTCAGCAACAATCAATCATGGATTCCTGACATGATCTTTTGCAATGAGTCACATTTTTGTGTCCTCTGCAAGGTCAATAACAGGTTTAGTGTAGAACAGTCATCATGGACTCTGGTTAATAAAGATTACAGTAGAAACAAACTACATGTATTTTGCTATATATGAAAAGTCAGTGAACATATGACCAGAAAATCACATATTATCTAATATTATCTAGTCATCTTATCTAATAATATGTACAACATGTGTGTTAATTTGGCAGATATTTTTATGACCACCAACATCATTGTGATGATTGTCTTATTGGTGTTATTGGGTCTCATTTGTTCAGGCCAAAATAGAGAAGAAACCATACAGAGGTTTGCTCGGCAGACTATACCAATATCTAGAAACTGATGATGAAGGTAAGATTATGTTTACTCACAGTTTCTTGAATGATATGTTTATTTGTCTTCTTTTTCTTAGCTTCCTATATAACGCTACAGGCTTATCAAATTGATACACAGTAAATGTTACATATTTTTATTGCTTTTGTCGCTTTGTCCTAAAACATTACTCTGACTGTGTGTTGCGTGTGTTATTTGTAGTACATGTATTTTGTAATGTTACTAATATATGTATGGTGTTACTCAATATGTGTGCTGACATGTTTGTCTCTTTTTCTCCTGCCACCTCCAATGTGTGACAGACCTGGGTACGGTGTTGTCTGTTTGTCTTGTCAGTCATTCTGACTGTGCATGTCACAGTGTGTCAAAGCTTGACATTCATTTTGTTACTTCTTTGTACATGTAGATCAGCTTGATTTGACAACACTCTGGCAGTTCAATGTACATGCACATGTATATGGTTGTTGCACAGTACAAAACATTAGTCATGATGTATAGAACCATGTAAAATCATATCCAGTTTCTTGAGTAACTGTTTTTTGGCGTATCGTATTACCTGGATGTCTAACCTTCATCGACGAACCATGTAAATTGTTTGACCACATCCTGTTGTGAATGTACTGAAAGCTCCCATCACCATGTATTTCACAAGTGTATCTAGTACATGTATACCACTTCTGTCATGTCTGTGCATTCAGTGTTCTTAGACTAGTTACTGAATTTTATTGTCAAATCACTATATTTGCAGCTGATTATGTCAGCGCACCTTTCGAGCATAGCAAGCGCTTCCTCTTCCATGGCATCGAAAATGAAGACACCTTCTTCAGACCAGCTACAAGGTCTTTGTTGGTAAGTCACCTCCCTTCTTAGGAATTGTGTTTACTGTCTCTATCTACACAAAGATTGAGATATTGACTGTATTAAGTTGAGGATTTAAGAGTCTGAGTTTTTAATATAATTATGCTGACCGATCTTTGCTTATTGAGACATACATGTAAGATAGACAGATTTTGTTTATGATTTGCTGAACTTCTGTTGTTTCCAGGTTCATCACATTTTGATCAACATCGACATCAGGGAAACCAAGAGAGAGGATGATGGGATGAGAGCAAAAGGTAGGCCGTTTACACAAGTACTGGTAGCAGCTTTCTCACAAATTATATCATTTCACTTTTAACTGCACTAACAGTTAGTTAGTAATACATGCATCTGTAGAGATAAACCTTAGTCTAAGACTTGATGATAATGGCACAAATTGCACTCTTTATGGACAGGTGTGCTTAAACCTACCAATGCTACTGTTCCAACTAACCATACTGCTGGTAGTCATATTGTGGATGGTGACAATGAGGACAGCACTGCTAAATCTGGCATCACTACTGCCGCTCCCATGTCATTTGAGAACAGCGCTTTTGTTGACCACGAGAGTGCCGCCGGTCAGGCAAGTAGTCGACAAGACGTTGTCCACGGTTCTAGCGTTAGGGCGTTACAGGTGGCGAGTCCGCTCCCTGAACATATCATGTGTCCCAAAGGGCTTCCATACCTGCTGATGCGGGGCTCGTACCAGGACGCCTTCATCCTGCACGACGAGGCCGAGTTCGAGTACGAAGACGAGGACGAGAACAGGAACCGGAAGCGGCGCAGGAAGGGCCCGTCGGAGTGGGACTACCGGGACGACCCTCGGCAGGACCTGAGCGACACCTGGACCCTGTGGACCAAGTACCAGCCCATGTGGAAGATCAGGAACTACTTTGGGGAGAAGATCGGGTTCTACTTTGCCTGGCAGGGAACACTCATCACCACACTGTGGTTCCCCACACTGCTGGGACTGTGTATCTTCTTCTACGGGCTGTACCTCAGGTGAGGCTTGTACTTATATCACAACACACAAGCAGTAAAGAATCTAGGGTTTAAGATGGTATTTCTTGATTATGACATGTTTAGGCATTGGTATCATATTATGTGTTTTTAAAGAATGCGTTTTCTTTTAAATTTGTGAATATACAATATATGAATTGTATGAAGAACCAAACAGGAAACGATCATACAGCACTTGGATGTTTGAGATTTAACACACAGAAAAAAATTGTCAACTGTCAAGTTAAATAATGTATTTTGTTTTATTGTTGTATCTAGTATTCTGAGGTTCCAGAATGGCAGGGAACTGCAGACAGAGGTCCCTGACACCAACACATCGTTAATTAACGGCACACGTCTAGCATCCAACCAAACCGACTCAAGTCTGCTGTCAACGTAAGTCATCTACATATATTACATACTAGTAGTTTTCTTTAAAAAAACACTCTTAGTCTATCATTTGAATTATTAGCTTTTATAAGATAGATGGAATGTTGAAAAAGTTTATTGTGTGGTGCAGTTTGGTATCCAAAGATTGTCTGTGACATCATGGAGGCATCTGAAAATTATAAGCTTTACCTTTGACCTGTTGCCAAAATATGATTCCTGTACTTGTATTCAAAACACTTCATAGCTCTTCTAAAAATGAAAGCAATGTGTAGATATGATTTACCAGCATTTTAATGATATTCCTACAGTCCCCATTTTGTACTCAAGGATGGAAATATATGCAACATTCTGTGGCATTATAACACTTATAAGGGAAAAGTAATCAGTTTCTTTTCCTCTTTTCTTCCGTGTTTAGCATTGCAGACTTTGCTGAGGACACATTAGGCATTATAAAGGAGTCTTTTGATAATGCAGCGACACCATACTTTGCACTGGTCATATGTCTGTGGGGTAAGTACATACAGTCGCTTCAAACATTCTAAATACTTATCTAAATGAGTAATGGCTGTTTCAATTGCCTGAATTCAAACCTTTAAACTATCTCTTTTAAACAATGGTGAAATTTATGTGATATATGATTGTGCGTGGGAATTCAACTGAATATATCTTGAAATTCTTAAGAGCATTGAGGGAATCGTATTCTTTTTCATATCATTACATAACAGTCTTTCCCATGATAAAAAGAATTCAGTTGCTGGAGACGTTTTGAAGAATTTTATTTTGTCTTTTTCAAGGCACAATTTTCCTGGAGGTATGGAAGAGAAGGAATGCCACCCTGGCCTATGAGTGGGACGTGGACAACTTTGAGAACACAGAGCCAGACAGGCCTCAGTTCTACGGTACAAAGGTCAAAGAGGTATGTGGGAATCAATCTTCCCTTGATGTGCTCTGACACTCCTGGAAAAAATGATAATTTTAATCTGTTGTTCTGATAACGTGCTCACAAGGCAAGTAGTATTTAAAATTAACTGTCAAACATAAACCCACTAGAGTTACGGACTCGTCACAGGTCACTGGTTTACATTCGGAAGTGATTGGTCTTTTTTTATCCTGATGAAGGCGACAGTGTTTGTTGAAGATTTGATCCTTGTGCACCCTTGTATTGAAGAAAAGTTCAGCATTTTACCTTAATGACGGTTGTGGTTGTGTTGTCCAGGACCCAGTGACAGGGCAGGAAGTGTGGTACTACCCATTCCAGAAACAGTTCACCAAGTTTCTTACTTCATGCTCTGTCGTCATATTGATGGTAAGTAAAAAATGTTTTTTAAAAAACAGACATCACTTACTGGATTTCCTTTTTGATATGTGCTCTAACGTAGAAACTGAATACTTTCTCTCCTAGGTTTTCGAAGTTGGTGATGATAGCTTGGATTGTTGTCCATTAGAATTCGATGTACCTCTGATCCTACAGTACAAAGAATAAAGTGCTCCTTGCCAGATCTTTGCACATCTGACCTTGTACTGCACATTTCTCCCCTACTTTATTCTGTTGCACCAGGCTCCAATAAAACACTTGGCTTCCTGTATCTCCTCTCTCCAGCACTCTGTCTGGTTATGTGGTGGGTATGTATAAACACTGTTTTCTTGCTCATAATGCCTAATGCTTTGCTGTGACTACCAGCATTCTTCTATACAATTCTGTATTTGTAGAATGAGTAGTATTTGGACACATCAAGCACTAGAAAATGGTAACATCACTTAAAAGTGTTACACTATTAAACAAAATAGTACATTCACACCTACAATATGACAGGTACAGAGGTCTAGCATAGTTATGAAGGTATTAACAATAAACATAGCTTTTATCGTTGACATTATCCATCCAATAACTGATAGCTACCTAAATGTTTCTTCAAGAACTCCAAAGTCCAATCCTAATGATAAAGAGAGAATATTAGATCTTAAGTTTTTAAACTAATAATGTCCATGTTTTGTGGCCAGATTTGTATCGTGATCATCAGCATGATAGGAGTCATCATCTACCGAGTCTGGGCGCGCATCTTCTTTCAGAGCGGAGACATGTTCACGAGACTGATGCTGTCCACTGTCTGCTCATCCTGCATGAATGCAGTGTCTATCATGCTCCTGGGATGGGTCAGTAATCTCTGAACTTTGACATAGAAATGAAAAAAAATTATATAGCATAACATGTTGAATGTTTATTTTGTAACTAAACCAAAGGAAACCATTACAACAGTTGCTAACTCTTACATGTTCTACCTATAGGTGTACAAGTGGATAGCTGTGAAGTTAACAGACTGGGGTAAGTTCTTGGTCCAATTGTAGTTGAGTTTGTCACATTTAGACTTGTACATAAACAATTGGCATTTAGCCTTCATTCTTTATAGACTTCTCTGTTTATTAATACTAAGTCAAGTATGTGATCTTGTAGCTTACATCTCTCCTTTGTTGTAGATTTTGTAAATATTGGCAGGTCATCTCTATTGACATTTCCATTCTCTTACAGAAAACTTCCGAACGCAGACCAGATATGATGATGCCCTGATCATCAAGCTCTTTGCGTTCCAGTTTGCTAACAGCTATGCCTCACTGTTCTACATCGCTTTTGTGAGAAAGGTACAGTATGTCTTCATGATGTGACTCCAACAGTTCAATCCTTGAATATGGGTTCCAAGACAGAAAATAAACCAACAAAAACATCTGTCCAACAAAAATAGCAACAGATGCATCACATCTTAGACATAAGTCAAGTGTAACATTGAACAGATTGTTGTTGATTTTAAAGCACAAAAGACATAGTAATTCTTTCATCACAACTTTACAACCTGTCTTTTTCTTCCCTGTTCAGCATGGCGAAACGTTTTTCACGTGGTTCGGACTCCCTCTGAAGGACGACTGTGGCGTAGATGAGACGTGTATGTCAGAACTGTCCTTCCAGGTTCTCATCCTCATGCTCTTCAAACCTGCACCCAAAGTCTTCACCGACCTCCTGCTACCGTAAGTATTTATCAGTGTGTTTTATTGTTAGTGTCCTTAAAAGTTGTAAGATCCTCATATCAGCACCAGGGACAGGGAAAATGCAAATTAATGTATGGAAGGCAGATTTAGACTATACAATCAGCACCAAGGACAGGTACCAAACATAGCAAAACAAAGTAAATGTGTGGAAGGCACAGTCAGACTATCTAATCAGCACCAAGGACAGGTACCAAATATAGTCAATTTTTGGAAGGCACATTTAGACTATATAATCAGCACCAAGGACAGGTACAATACATAAGAAATGTCTGGAATGCACAGTTGAACCATCCAATCAGCACCAAGGACAGGTACCATACAATGTATGGAAGGCACATCAGACTATCAGCACCAAATACAGGGCCTTGCAAGAACAAAGGATTTTGAATGCAGAGTTGAATGAAGGATGAAAGACTGAAAAAAATCACAGATATACCTGTTACAACAGGAGAATTCACCAGTACATTCGATCTTTGTTATTCCAGTTGGTTGAAGAAGAAGTGGAAGCAGTGTAAGTGTTGTTTTAACAACAAGGTGGACAAGTCTATCGACACGGCTGACACCCGCCTGCCTGTGAATGACTTCATAGAGAAGGAGAGACAGAAACCTGAGCTGGGAGACTTCACCCTGTCTGAGTACAACGAGAAGGTCATACAGTATGGATATCAGATGGTGAGTTAGATATTAAACTTCATCTATATTTTGAGTCAATCAGTGGCAGGTTGAATAAAGGTTCTAAATGGAACCATGCAGCTCCAGATGTCTTGCTGAGGAATAAGTCTGATGTAAAAAATAATCTGACAGTTGCAAAGAATTTGGTGTTCCATGTAACCACTGACCTGTATGTCTGCCCCCCTCCCCAGCTCTTTGCAGCGTCCTTCCCTCTGGCCCCCCTGCTGGCCATACTGACCAACCTGTTTGACATGAGAGTGGACGCTCGCAGACTGCTGTGGTGGAACAGGCGGCCGCTGGCCCTCATTGCTCAGGACATTGGTAAGCTACTTTTTTTTCTTCTTCTGTCAAACTCATGATGTGTAATGTTTAACCAAAGTTTAGAATTCATGTATATGTATCTGTATGGCTGGTGTAACAACTGTACTCGGTGGCAGCAAGTTTCTTCCACTCTACAATAGTTCTAGGAAAAAACAAGCTTTTGAACACCTCAATCCTTGGTTGATCACTCTGGTACTTGAAGGCATGACTGCAACTGAAAGTTTTTGTCCTCCATTCCCTTGCCTTCCCTGCATAAACATGATCCATTATCTCTAGGTTAACAAAATGTCTTCCATGTTTTTGCCTGTCCCTATCCAGGTACCTGGTACTCCATCCTGGAGTTTGTGAACGTGGCAGGAGTCATCAGTAACGCCTTCCTGGTGGCCTTCACTGCCAGCTACTTCCAGAGTTTCTCCACCATCGACAAGCTCTGGGTCGTCATTGTGTTCGAGGTAGGGGAAGACTTTTGTGGCAGATAGATTTACTACATTGAAGTACATGTATAATGTACAATTGTTTTAGGCTACAACATCTGCATGTGCAGATCTCCAAGACTCTCAAGCAAACAGAAGTGAACTGAATGAAAAGACTCTTCACACAACCAATTCTTTTATTCGGCCAACAGTTTGGTGACTGTCAGAATTGCCCTAAGGAAGGTCACCAGAATGTTGGCTGAATAAAATGCTGAAGTCTTGGTCGTGTAAAAAGAGTCTCTGTATTCAGTGAGTCACTAACCTGATGAAACTATTTTCAGAAGTGAACTGTCTGTGCCACTGATGTACATGTACAGTGTAATGAAAATGCTTACAGCATTGCTTCATCAGTCTGTCTTTTAGTGACTTTGCAATGATGTCTTTTCTATTGTATTCCTTATAGCATCTGGTGTTTGCTGTGAAGTGGATCATTGCTTACATGATTCCTGATGTTCCTGCATCTGTCAGACTGGCTATCAGGAAGGTACAAGATTTTTACATCTTTTACTGTGTTGTTGCTGAACAAATCTTTTGACTTCCTGATGATGTATGATTTTCAAACCTGTTCTATGTTACCCTGTATTATTGTCACAAGTTTAATTTCATAGTCTCATCTTATATCTTTTGTTATGCTTGTTTATTCCTTTTGTTACTCCCCTTCTCTGTTCAATTAGAATCATTTCAAAGCCAAAAAAATCATCGAGGAGGCGTATGCTGATGAGATGTTCCGAGCCGACATGGTAGCATTAAAACAGCATGTTACTTTAGCTGGGATAAGGACATGGTGGCTAGTATATAACAAAGTGGTGTAAGGATTAAGATAGCTGGTGATAAGGATATCAATGATTGTTAGTTTAGTTACAGTGTAGCTTGATAGGAAGACATCACAGTCATAATTAGCATAGTTTCCTTTAGAGGAGGTTAGTAATTATCATAGTTAATTTAGATCCTGATATCTGTGCTAACATTTGAGAACCTCAGTTCCCTTTCAGAATGCCCCCAAGAATACTACTGTACAGTTTTCAGAACTTCATAAATGCATGGTACCCAACCAGCCCTAACCATCCCACCTAAGACAGGTACAAGTAGACACAAGCATTTAGTGAAGACTGATTCCTTCCTTTGTCCACAGGAAAAGTTCCAGGTGGCTAAGCTGATGTCAGGTTTCCCGTCCACGGCGGCATTCGCTGACCCGCGGTCGCAGGTGTCCTGGGATGACCATGACACCGAGATCCCGCCGCCCCTGAAACCGTACACGATAACAGACGGCGGACACTCATCGTCAGGATACGCGACACAAACCACCGCGGTGACAAGCTCTGCTCTGGACCAAGCTTATCCCGACAGTGCCTCTCGGTACGTATTCCACATGTGTCTCTAAAACACAATTCAGTTGTTCTTGCATTATGCAAGTCTTGGAAGAGTTGTTATCTCAATTGCTGTTGAGTATGTCTTCTGCTTTGTTAAAAACTGCTTTGTGTCATTTTGAATGCTTGGTAACTGTCACATTGGCAAATTGGTTTTTGATGTGATTTTGAATGCTGCTTTCCTATCACTCTGTCTCATCTCAACACTCTCTGGTGTGCAAAGGGATTTCACATGTCCTATACTTTAAGCATGCACGCACAAATTTCCATACTCATACATCAGTCATCTAGCATGAAGAAAATCCATGTTAGCCAAGTTGTAGTGTTTTTTGTTCTTGTAAGTTGTAGCACCTTTTTTATCGTATTTCACAAAAATACTTAGAATAGCACCATCCAGCATCATAAAGATTTAGTGCAGATATCCTACATGCACCCCATAAACACAAAAAATCTTCTTATATTAAAGGCAAAATGGAAAGGAAATGGGTGAAGACAACACACTGCAAGATACACAGGGGCCAGCATATACCATGCAGTAAGATTAATCTATTAAAAAGTTCAATTCACCTGTAGCTGCTTTCTAGCAAATTTGTTTATTTCATAACAAGTTTTGTTTCATTTTGCTTGCCATTAGCGACAGCTTGTGTGACTACTAACTTCAGAGATCGATGTGAACTTTTCTGCTTTCTGTGTGGCATTTCTTCATCTGTGTGATTTCCTCTTCCCTTTGTGCTGAACCCTAGGAGTTCCCCCAGTGGCAACTTTCTACACCTGCTCGCTCAGTAAGTCTAGATCTCCCCCTGACAGACTTTACTGGAACTTTCCTGTCCTTCAGTGGCAGACAACTCACTTTCAAGCATCTGCCAACAACAGTTGGCTAGATGAACATTGAAGCATCTGTCAGCCCAGTTGGTCTTGGCTTGATGAACTTTGAAGTTTGATTGTTTTTGAACTCTCTCCCACTGAGTGTTTGCCTAACTGTGTGTGCATGCTTACCTCAGGGGGAGCAGGCGTTTAGAGAAAGGGAAAAGGCAAGTATTTAACTGTTGTAACTCCCACACATGCACTGGTGGTGGAGTAAATGCACAAGTAGGCACAGGACATCTTGGTACAGCTTTGAAATAAGCATTTGGTACATATGTTCGAAAACAGAGAAAGGAGGCAGTTATGATGTACTAAAGCAGTTTGATTAACAGTTAAAAGGACAGTTACAGCACACTGAAACAGACTTCAGTATGCTGTTACTGTACCACATCTGTGCTGAAATTCCCAACTTTGCATATACATGTAATACTATAATCAAGTTCAATTTTTGAAAAAGGAACTCAAAGGGCCTGGTTTGCCCACATTGCGTCCTGAATACAAAATGCATGAAAATTAAAAGGCCCTCTAAAATCTACACATAATCCGGTACAAAGTAAAAGTCAACTTCATTTAAGAGAGAAAAAGCAAAGAATGTCTGTATTCTCAGAAAACAGTACGCAAACAAAATGATAGGACCTCCTTTGACCGGGCTATTCCTGTGTGTGCACTGGAGAAACTTTTTCTCTTTTACTCGCTCAGTCCTTAACAATGCTTGCAAAGCCTCATAGTTGCTGGTGTCGCCTTTGGTGTGCTCTTGCAGTTTTAGTTTTACATGCTGCCCAATACTCATGATTCATATCTAAATAGTGGCAGAGTATAGTTTCTGTTTTAGAACCAGTGTTACAAATGTGTTGGTGAAAGCATTTTGGAGCAGTTAAAGTCTTATCCATTTTACTGCAATGATCTGAAACTAGAGACTATAACATTAATTGTTTACTTGTGTTCATCAAAAACGTTGATCTGAATCAGTACACAATTTAATATCCTGCTATTCTCTGCCTACATTTTACACTCCCTGGTGTAGACCACTGTTAATGTTCTGTCCCTTCTCTCCCGGGTGTGGTGTTTGTTTGCTTCTCACATGCAGCGATAACTGGTACCTACCACCTGGGTCACAAGTACAGGTGGAACAGGATGAAATGTTGACTACTAGTATCCCAAGGTGATCAACACTTATATGTAGTGTCTAATGCTTATAAATGCACCACAAGACAGCACCGTGCAAACCGTAGCTCTTGTAATACATATTGCATGACAAAACGTTCCAAGTTGTCATTGTTTTTCCGTTTCAAATCCCTCTACTTTTAAAGTCATTCTTAAATATCAGTGTTGGTAAATTTTGTCAAAATGAAATTATGAGAAAATCTTTCTCTTTCCCAAGTTGATGTCATTTGTTGACATTTCAATTTTTTTTACTGGTATAAATTGATTTTCAATGTGCAGCAATAAAGAATCTTCTGCTGTTCTGTGTTGTTTGTCCATTTTTATGTCAAGTATTCTGCATTTGTTTTGTGTCTTTGCTGACCTTTTCTTTCATTCTTCGTTCAGACTGAGTTATGGAGAGGATGGAGACACGTACGTGGGTGCTGAAGACAAGTTTCCAGGGGAAAGTCGTCACAGGAAGAAGAAGAAGAAGAAAGACAGGTCTGAGAAGACAGTAGCCAGCGAGGAGCAGACTGAATCCTACGCTTAGAGAGTTTTATTGAAGGGACGGAAGCAACAAGATACGGCTCTTCTTCTTCCTCCTGAGCTTTACACAGTGGAAATGCAATGTTTTTATCACAGCATCACTTTGCTGTGGCGTGATTGTGAAGAAGATTATGAAGAAAAACTCATCTAGTATATCTATTGCAGTATATAGAATGAATGAATGAATATATATTGTAGGAGACTGAGATTTTTACATCTGGAATGTAATAGTTGTCTACAGAGATTTTGGCAGAGCCATGAAAGCTGGCATGCTAAGCAGATAGATAATGTAGAACAGTCCTTGTCGCCTTCTTGGCACATGGACCTGTTAACTTGATTTATTGAAATCCAGTTGTTGAAAGTTGCTGGCCACCTTGCAGTTAAACTCAAAACTGCAACTGACCCAAGCATTTGAATTGATTGAACAGCATTTGACAATGCTGACAGATATGAAACAAAAGAGTTATGATTGCATAGAAAACCTGTTTCTTTAGCTAAGGTATTAAATTTCAATGAGATAGTCATGACAAGGTAGTACATTTACATTTGCGATGAGGAGTCATCTCATCTTTGACAATAATGTTGCATGGAAATATGGATCAAATAAAAGGAAAAATAATATTTCCAAGAAAACTTTGTAACTGCATGCCAACTAACGTAAAAATGTTTTATACAGAAGATTTTAATCTCTTGTCAATTGTAATGATTGCTGTGTGTTATGATTGCTTGTACTTAATTCTTATGTCTGAGCAGTGCAAAGATGACTTACCTTGTATTTTATATGTCACTCAGATCACAATGAACTAGATTTTGTACAATGACAGTATCTTGGATGGAACCTCATTGAATATTAGCTTGAAATGAGACACCATTAGATAGATTGTTATTATTCACAATTTCCCTTGTTTAGCTTTTGTTTGTGTGTGAATGTTTTTGGTACTGATGTGTGTGTGTGTTTTATGTTTGCTTAAGATATGGCCCAGGCCAGGCAGTAGACGAAATGAGATTTAAGTGTTCAGCTCTGTGGTTGTCTTTGATAAATCTGTTGTATTTTAACTTGCATGTCCCAGATAAATCCAGCTGTGTGCTTAAACATCTATTTTTAATCTTGTTGAAGAAGAAATATGTAAATACTACCAAGTCTTGTAAATACTAGTAGCATTTTCGTCCTTGAATCGTACGTGTAACGTTACATGTAAATATGACTTAAAAATTTCTGTTTTCTCAGATTGTTGTCTAAGAGATTGCATGTACAGATTCTAGAAATATTGCATGTAGTTAAAATCTGTAGTGACTCTAGATTGAAGCTAAAGGCTAAAGAAAAACGCAGCATTTAACTGTAACATTGAATGGGATATTTGCATTGCTTTCAAAGTTATAGGTAATTGAGAACAGTAGAATCATTTCATACAGACTACAAAGACTATTGTACTCTTTGTAGAATCTAATAACAGTGCATCCATCTGTAATACAAATAACTTCTGAATCACTTCTCTTTTGACAACGATTCTCCATTTGAGGAGCTTCTCATGCTGGTACTACACACTTCTCTCTTGGTTCTTACTTTGATTCAGGAATAAAGATGTCTTTACCATGAGGCCAAGTCTATTTATTTCTTGGGAAACCTTGGGACAAAGTATTTGCATTTTTGAAAGCAGACTTTTGACAAGGGTATGATTTACAACTTGTGACTAATTATATGATATTGAAGGGTTTGTTTGAACGTTTTCATAGGATACAACCTAGACTTACTGATAAGTTCTTCGAGAATTGTTGGTTACTTCATTCTGAAGAATAATCAATTGTCATACAGAAAGAAATCCTGCTTCCATATTTCTGACACGTTAAAATCGCATTGAGATGAAAATTAATGTCATATAATGTAATGAAGTCAGTGTGGGCTTATCGAACGTCACAAAATAATGCCTCTACGTCACTCATCATTGTACAAGAACAAAGGTTTCCAAGGCAACCCCGTTCCGGAATCTATTGTTGTTATCTTTGCACTTGTTAGTTGCTTGTGCCTGTCGTTGAGAAGCATTGCTGCTAGTCGTGTCTGCTTTCTCGACTTCTCAGAGCTCTTTCTAGCAAAGTTATAACGACGTCAAGAGCGTTTTATAATCGTTTCTAATCCGTGTACGCGTGCGGAAGCGTAAGAGAATTATGCAAGCCGCTAGGACGGCGCTTTCCGTGGCCGCTAAGGTGTGCCTCAGGCCTCGGTTTACCAAATGTACCTCCTGGACAAAGACTATCGCAGGTAAACTATAGTACATACATTTTCTAACTCCCCATTAGCAATTCCAACTCCAGTGTGTGCAACACGATAATCTACATGGAACAGATTGGTTTAAACATGTGCAATTTAAGTATTGATGTTGCTTGCTTTCTTTCTTTCTTAGGATGATTATTACTACTGTATATGCCTTGTAACGTTATTGCCTCTCACTCTTCCAATTTATTTAGCCTGGGTGCCATCCTCTGTAGTTTTCGCCCGCTCTCTAATTAGTGTCGCTGCCTACCACGGAAAACTACGGATGATGGCTACAATTTATTACGGTACCAGACATGATCAGAAGAAATAAGTGGGCGGATTTTTACTGCTATACAGAAAACATCAGTTTTATTCCCCCATCTTCCGGCGTTGCAGGAGACCAAGGGCTAAAGATGTCGCTAACGACGTCAGCTTACCGCCCTGGAGAGATGGAGAAAAACGTGAACTGTCTCCAGCCGAACTTCAACTACCGGTCAGGTCGGACTGACTGGAGTAAGACTGCCGTGCGCTCAGCTATCGGAGCTGGGGCCTTGATCACTGCGGGAATTTACGGGGTGAGCCAGTATTTCACATCTCTTTGGTTTTCATCGCGGAAAGCATCACTGTTTGTAAAGCTACCAAAACGGATGTGGTGTTCTAGAACGGCTAACCATGAGACAGCATCTGTAGTTGTTTCAGTTTTCATCTATTCATTTCGCGTTCCCTGTGTTTTATGAATAAGCACATGTACATTTTAAAAATGTTTTGATGAATTTGTGGGTTGTATAGCCTGGTATCCATCCTTTTTTTATCTGTGCGGGTTCCACCCTGAATTCGACGACACGGGTACTACAGTGGATGAGCCTAGAGGGAGAGTATAGAAAGAAACGTTCTCAAGTTACCCGCCAACTTGTATCGAGAACTAAAACTGAGTAGAAGACGGCATAAATCTTACGCAAAACGCCTGTGTTGAACTTTGTTTCTGTGGTATATCCACCAGTTGCATCTGCAGTCCAAAACCACACGGTCAGAAGAGAAGTTCAAGGTATTTGCTGTAGAAGATGATAAATCAGAGTTATCAGACGTAACTGACGTGAGTCGGCTTGACCGTGACACAGATGACAAACCGTGTGGTGCCGCGGAGGGAAATCGTGAGCCCGGCAAACCAACGGCTGGAAGCGAGCCTGCAGACGTGTCCCCCGAGTCCCCCGAGTCTCCTACACCTGCTGTAGAGAAGCCGGAGATGGCTACTGGCACTGCCAGGGAAAATGGCGACGAACGTCCTCGTCAAGACCCTGACAGCGATGCACTGGGGAGCGCTCAGGAAGTCCTGGCCCCATTTATCAAGGAGAGGAAGGCTTTCCTAGTAGAAAACATCACACCACCTGATGACAACGCGATCACCGAATCTGTCCAGAAATCATCAAAACCAGCAGACATCTTACTACGGCTGATATTCTTCATCTGTCTCTATTTCGGATGGGTCAGGCTGCTGCCGAAAAGGGTTACATACGAAGCCTACAGTCGTGGCGCAGATGCCATGAAGCTCGCAGAAAGCCGCCAGAATGCAACCTTCCGCAAACCTCCTCAGAGAAGGGGGCCCAAGTTCTCAGGAGGAGGAGGCTGAGACGGATCAGTTCCTCGAAGGGCGGAGGACGCCATGAACTGTAAAGACGCCGCGCGTCTGTCTGTCTGGAGATGAGTTCCAGGAAAAGTTCATGACCTTGAGGAGTGAACGTTGAACTTCTCGAAAGTACGTAATATGAACAGTGGCTGTGTCACACCTGAAGACGCGCTGGAAAGCTGCCCTGGAAGGTGACCACGAAAGGAGCCGACGCCGCGCGTCTGTCTGTTTGGAGATGAACTTGAGGCGTGAACGTTGAACTTCTCGAGAGAATGTAATACTATGAACTGTGACTGTCACACAGAAAGACGCGCTGGAAAGCTGCGCTGGCAGGTGTCCATGAAAGGAGCCGACGCTGCGCGTCTGTCTGTCTGGAGATGAGTTCATGAGAAAAGTTCATGAGCTTGAGAAGTGATGGTCGCACTTCTCGAAATAATGTAATACTATGAACTGTGACTTCATCAACTAAGACGCGCTGGGAGGTGACAAGAGGCGAGCCGACGCCGCAAGCCTGTCCTTCTGGAGATGAGTTTTAGGAAAAGTTGGAGTAAGAGCAGTTCCTGAAAAGAAATAGTATATATACTATGAAGACGCGTTGAAGTCGTGGCTGGGAGGTGACAGGAGACCAGGAAAGCTCGTGTAGATGGAGCTTGAGAGAGCACAGCAGGCAGGGGTCGAGAACGGAGGTCTGTGTTCAGCCACTTCAGTTCGTGGGCCATGCACACGGGGCCATGCATACAGATGGAGAACGGGGATGGTCGGGCCGGTAGATATCGATATGGCCGGATAGTTAGCTAGTCATACCGCATGGATAGAAACAATGAAGTCTGCTTATATTGATGATGGCGAAGATACTTTATTCATCATATTGTGAACCGGGACATGAAAATGTTACGGTGCGTTTCCAATCAAATAGTTCATGAAAAACGTTATGAAAGATGGGAGATTTCTGCACATACATGTACATGTACTCGGACCACGCTCTCCTTAACTAGTAGTGGAGTAGCGTAGGCAACGCAACATAGAACTACTTGTAGATCACTTCTAGGGTGATAGAAGTAAGATGTTTTCCCCAAACGAATCGAAGAACTGACTCTGAATTTCTAACCAATGAACCCTAACGCAATATTTCCTAATCAAACATAAACAATGTGCCACAAGTATTGAACCAAATTAAAGGTCAACGCCTTTTTCTTCATTATTTGAATCAAGTACCTCACAGTTTTCACTTGTACCGTATCTCTGTATGGTAGTGAAAATCCCCACTTTGTGTTGTGCATCTGGTAAATACAACGTCTGCTGACTTGTCTCATATACAGTTTGTTCTTCAGTGATATTGATTACATACAGGTACATCAGATACTTCTAAACGGTGGGGTCATCTGCCATATACCAATCAGGTGGCATCTACAATACAACAAGCTGTACAAATCTGCCCAGGACTGTGCCATCAAATTCTCCTGAAAGAATTGTCATGGACACCATAGACACGGAGATACTGGCTGCCATTAGATTAGACATTAGACACTGAGGTGGAAGATGGAATGAAGAAAGGTACGCCCAGCTAGTTTGGCATCACCTTGAGATTGGCAAAACTGTCCAATTATTAGTTTATATGAGAAAATAAAAAAATATATCAGAGTAAAGCACACGTCATGCTTTTCTCTACTTTTTGAGATGTATACTTTTAATGTTCATGATCACACATGTTGTAATGATAACAAATAATGCCCCATGGCATACTAAACGTTTCTTATTGCAGTATGAACAAGCAGCAGTACATAAACATACTTGCACGAGCAGCACAGAACAGAATGCATGTACAATACTGGACATAGCGCACACAACGTAACGTAACATACGCCTGGCATGAAACGAAACATATCATATGCCTGGCATGAAACAAAAGTATTAAATATTGCAGTATCATCATTGATTGCTGCATTTATCATAGGTACATGTATGTGATTCCATACTTTTGAATAACAAGAAGCACTGTATAAGTGGTCTCAACAATCTTTTACATGTTTTGAAAATAGATAAAAAAAAAGATCAAAGGAAGTGGGGGTGACAAAAAGTCGGTACACATTTTTCTTGCTTTTCAGGTTTACAGTTGATACAGTTTCTATACCTGTTGTACCTTCATTTCACTTTTCAAGTTCCATCATTTGATTTGTGATGCTTTTTTTTTCATTTTTACACAACAACGTTAATTTTACATCCACCCTGGATTGTTACTTAGTTTTTAACCCCTATCACACTATGGAGGCTACATATCAAATCTTAACCAGCACACTACTAACTCCCTTCCATACTCTACCATACATAAGTAGAGTTCACACTCCAAGTCTATTTCTACCTGACCCATTCATAGCATATGGCTTTTGCACAACTTTCTGCCTCTGTTATGGGTGTAATGGCAAGATGTGAGTATTTAATACATGTCAAATGTTGATAGTGATGTAGCATTGTTGCTCTTTTCATCTCTCGATTTAGCAGTTGATGAATAATATATTGACCTTGACAATGAGTATGTAACATGCATGTAAATAGTTTGATTTGCTGTTACTGTTTCTAAAACTGCTTCAAGTCTACTATGCAACTCCATCTGTGACAACTGAATGCATTACAATGACTAACTCATCCAGAGTATTTCATTCATATAATAAATTAAGTTAAAAGTGGTCAAGCTTTATTGTCAACTTTTTCCCTTCGTATTCAATAACTTCATCCTGAGAGCTGTCACATTGGTCCAAGTGTTGATTGGGTGAACACAAATAAAAACATGAAATACAACACAATAAGGTTACAATGAAGATGACAGATGGTCATCTAAACACCAGCTCTTGTTAAACAAGTGGTTGTGAATTAAAGAACTTTGCTATTCAATCATTCACCAACCTGATGAAATTTTTTTAATTCACAGAGATTATGGAGAAGTTAGTAAAATCTATAGACACATAAATGATTTAAGGTAATCAGTGGAAAAGCTGGCCTGGCTGAATACCACAAATGTTAAAACATAGTTTTTATCAGATTTGCCAAGATGTGCCAACACAATTGGAAAAGATCCACCCAAATTCTAGCCTCTTTTGCTCATAACTCCTAAAAAAAATCAGGAAGAATTTGGTGCCATACAACAAAGATTAAAAGGAAAGATACCACATTGCAAAATTTTTGATACATGACAAAATTTGTCTCCTTTTTACATTTGGATACAACATTTTGTAGATGGTGAGATATTCATAAAGGTTTCATGTTCACAAAGACCATACACTTGTGCTTTGTCTTGTATTGCCTTACTGCAGTTGTCTCAACTGTGAACTGAAAGACACTGTGAACTTCTGATTTGCACATTGTTTGTTCCCCAACACGCTCTCTTGGCCTATGAGGCAAAGTGTGCGCACTGCCACTAGTGGGGGGGCACTATCCAAACATGCATGCACCGTGGCCCTTTGCATGTGCAATCAACCAGTATCGGGTCCCCCCATTCTTAGCTCCGTGCCATGAAATTTGATGAATTTACAGTACAATGGAGGCTCACATACAGTCTTAGCTTCTTCTAAAAGCATATTATAACTTCATTTAAATCCCCACAATCCCTTCATGAGGACCAATCAAGAGTCCCAATCTGGGATGTACGTGTATCAGTACTTTACACTAATGTTGTACATCCTTTAAAAAACTTTGTTGTGTACAAATGGCTGAGCTGAGATGAGGTACAGACTGTTATGACTTTTACATACATGTTTATTGTTATTAAGTGGTCACACATGCACACAGTGCTGCATACTTACACGCTGAACTACCATATATAGATAGCTCTCCAGCTCTGATTTGCTGCTTGTTGTCATGTACTTCTCAGATGCACTGAAGTCTGAGAGCATCAAACAGCAGGAAGATTTCAATTTCCCTCAGAGGCATCCAATGCAATTTCATGGTGGCAAAACTGGATAATTTTTTATGCAGTAACTTAAATCAATCCTATCCCGTAGCATACTGAAATCAGTGAGGCAAAAATGCGATGTTGCTGACAGAAAACGGTTGCTTAGTTTGTATCTTAAGTTGGTTCTAGCTATTTATGGGTGGTACCCAAAAATAAAGAGAACCCTCACATAGCATGTTTTGAGGCTATTCCAAATGCTTCAAGTATGAAAGGATGAAAATGAGCTAAGAAATGGCAGTTAATGTCAATATTAGACAGGTTTCCTCATCCAGAATATTTTTTGTTTGTCGCCCTGAAATTGCATTGAATGCCTTTAACAAAGTGGTCTTTTTTCAGCTGACTATACACATCAAGGCAAAAGACCATTATCAGCAATAGTTTAAAAGTCTATACACTTATCATCCGATACTTGGCTTCACAAGGTGAGTCCAAGAAGATGAAACGCGCTGGGCACGCCCTCCACAGCCATCCACATCATGGACAGGTAGGTGACGTATTTGACGGGAATGTCGACGTCCCAGGGGACAGGCTCGGGCTCTGGAGCACGGCTGGCCTGGAGCTGCCTGTCTCCCTCCTCCTCCTCCTCCTCTTCCTCCTCATTACTGTCACGGCTGCTCGGGTTCTTCTTCTTCTTAGGATCCTTCAAGAAGGGAGGATGGGTAAAATCATGATCAGTTCTTTATGAGTTCAAACTACACTGTTATTGACAGCAATCTCTCAAGATCTTTTCATTTAAAAAAAAAGACTGTCCACATAATACATGCATCATCTGGCATTTCCATGCAATGTTTCAAAATGCAAACTGAAATGAATATATTGCATAGGTCTTTATGTCTAACCTTCATCAACATAAAAACTTAAAACAGAAAACTTTAACTGAAAATACATTTACAGCATAGTTACAAGAACATTGAATCCAATCTGTGACAATGTGACTAACATTTTGCACCACGTATGTGAAAAAATATGTGTATAGATTTAAAATTATTAGGACTTTAAATGATGTAAACTGTACCTTTCCTATATACTTTGTCTGACCCTTACCTCTTTCTCATGAAATCAATGAAAAGAAGCCTGCAGGCCAATTTGAGCTTCTCATGAATAAAGAAACAAACAAACAAACAAATCTTACATAGATAGGAGGCAGCAGGTACTCGTCTGAGTAGTGCTTGGACTCGGGAGTGTTGGTTTTGGAGTAGATGCTGCTGCTGTAGACATTGATGTCTGCGAACTGTGCGATGAGGAACAGCAGTGTTCTACAGGGGTACTTCACCATGATACGGGTGGTGAAGACCAGCACACCACCTGGGGAGGCAACCAGGCACCAGTTAGTCAGGCGTTGCCAGCAAGGGAAAACTCTTTCTTTTCTGACGGTTTACTCTTTACAAACTTTTTGGTAGAAGAGCTGAAGAAAACACTATGGCTTGAAAATCATACCAAGTAGAATGCTATCCACATCAATAAACAGTTTCTTTATCATAGAACAGTGTCTTATTCACATTTTGTGTACTTACCAACAATCATTCGTAACAAGGACATTCCTATGATTGCACTCAGTGATGCATGTTCTGAAAAAAAAAAGAAAAATAGCATGTTAACTCCAGTTTAACTCCATTTAAACTGAATCAAAGCAGATAATTTAAACTGAATCAAAGCCGATATTTTCTAACTTATCATAATCATGAACAAATAATTTGCCAACTTTCTTTTTTTTGCACCTGCCACCACTGTGAACATATAGTTCTGTGAACACTTCAATTTTCTCAGACTGTGAACTTTTGCTACCGTGAACATCAAGTCAATAACAGTATGTAAGAAAGCAGCATTGCCTTACCCGACATTGTTTCCAGTAGAGCCAGGTAGGCAGAGTAGTTTCGTATTCTGCTGTGACCGATGATGGCCCCCACAGCCACGCCCATCAACACCACCTGCAACATTTATTTCTATTTACTATTTTTCGACAAAAATGTAGGTGTCATAATTTCAAAACTAGAGGAGATAATTTTTTCCAGCAACTTATTTGGGACATCCAAAATTTGGAACGTCCTTAGTTTTAGGCCATTTTTGGAGGTCCTTAGTTTCACACAATTTTTGGAGGTCCTAAGCTTTACGTAATTGTTTGAGGTCCATAGTTTTACACAATTTTTGGAGGTCATTTTTTTCAGCAATTTTTGGACTCGGAGGTCCTTAATTTTAAACAATTTTCAGAGGTCATTTTTTCCCAGTAATTTTTGGATTTGCTTACCGTGTCAGCGAAGGTCAGGGTTGCAGGTTGGCAGCGAGGGTGGACGATGAGCAGCAGGATGGAGTAGACGAAGGCCTGCAACCACACTGTAACCAACGGTCCATCTCAGGTCAGTGCGACATACTAGTAACTGAATGTACAGTGCAACTAAACACAGCATGACCATAAGATTTCAGACTAACATTTTACAAGAAAAAAAGGTACATTTTATATCCACATTGACACAAGCAGCATTTTTACCATTAGAAACAATGGAGCCTGTTTCCTTACTATCTCAACATATTTCTTTTAGATTGATTTTACTTTGCATTTTTCATATTACGTTCTATTATGTAATAATTAAGCTACCCATTACTATTATCATTGTTTACTACCGGTACCTCACAATCCTATGTACTGCACACATTTCACGATACATTGTCACCGGTTTTTAAGGTGAAAAGAAGTTCAAAAGACACTATTTGCCATCTCACCATGGTTCTCTGGCACAGCGCTCCAGCTGTCCAGCAGGTCGTACACCTGTAGCCAGACGGACAGCACCAGCACACCGAACAGCCCTCCTGTCAGGATGTCAGCTGGGCTGTGCACTCCCAGGTACAGCCGGCTGAACATCAGGGAAAACGACCCTGAACGGGAAAACACCAAGTTACAACATGTTTCTTAGAACATAACTGACTCAATCAATGATTGGTGAATGATTGAATGTTTATTCAAAACCACTTGAATAACATGAGTCGACGTTTCAATGACCATGAATTTTTCTATCAAGATTTTGTCTGTCAGGGTTGACGTATTGTTTTTTATGTCACTCGCCACAGTTTTCTGAATTCACAGAAAAACGGGGGCTGACTACAGTCCTGGTTGGAACACTTAGGATAGCTATCAGTCAGTGTCTATCTGTAACAGTGAAATTCTCTGTACAGCATGTTACTGGAACAAATATGTGAGGAGACTTACATATGCACACAATGATGAAGAGCACGACCAGGAAGGTGGTGGACATGTGGGAGTGAAGGTAGTAGTAGAACCACAGGTAGAACGGTAACATTACCCCCAGCAACGAGTGGTGACTCGGCAATGCCCTGCAAACAGCACATGATATATCGGATGAATTAGTACCATTACATACTAGTGTTCAGCCATAATATGTATGGTTTACTGGTTATCCCACTAACACATTGTTAGGGGGGCTGTGGGCCAATTTAAGCTTTTTGTTAATTATTTTTTTATTTGACTTTCCTATTGAGCAGCAAAGAAAATTGACATATGCACAGAACTTAATCTTCACAGTGGCTGCTTGTGCATGGAGGGGGGGGGGGCAAAAGACAATGATTATACAATGGTAATGATAAGTTCACAATACAAAAGTGACTGCGAAAATCTGGAATTACAGTACATATATACATACTAGTGTTCAGTCATAACATGTAAGGTTTACTGGTTATTCAACAAACACATTGATGCCTGTGGGCCATTTTTGATGCCAATTTTGCATTGAGTGTCCCATTAATTTTTTAATTTCTTTATTTCACCTTAATATTGAGCACCGATGGGGGAGAAAACAAAACAAGTGATATAAAACATAATCAGCCGAACAATAGATCGTGAAGGCAAAGGGCAACAAACTTATTTATCTATGGTGGGTGTTCTGTTTACCTATGACCCCTCCAGTACACAGGTCACAGTAGCTACAATTATCATTCAAAAGAACAAGCGCTACCTTCTCCAAATTTTTTTAAAGTGTGTGTTTCTGCTATTGAGTTGCTTGTTCCATTTTGGTCTTCACTTGTTCCTTGGTTAAAGTACTGTGCTGTTACCAGCTTTGATGTTTCACTATGACTTGACAAAACAGCAAGTTGGCAGTTGTGCCAACAAAACTGCACTGTCCATAGAGCAAAGGTTTCACTACTGAAATAAGTTTGTTTACATTGGAGTGGAAATGTAAACATCGTCATGAGATGCAAACATTGAAACACAAACAGTCATTTCAGTGATAAAAAATTATTCAAATGTCACAGATAACGCAGACAATAATTTACTACACAACAAGCATACAAATTGCTATTTCAGCAGAGACAAAGAAATAAGTCTCATCTTGTGCCAATGGCAGCAAGTTCTGCTCTACGATAGTTCCAGGAAAAAATGTGGTTTGAACACCTCAATTCCTGGTTTTAAGGCATGACTACTTCTTGTTCTTTTCTGACCTGGTTATACCATTGTTGTACATGTTGTGCAAATAGTTGGTACATGTACCAGTATACAAAATGACCCCAAACTAAAGACGTACCAGTCATAGGCTTTCTCTAGACTCTCCACTGCATCTACAGGAGGGCGTGGCAAACAGAGGAAGTTCTGAAAGAGGCACACTGTCATGAGTTCAACAGTTTCAAAAAAACTAACAGTAGATTATCTTAAACTTAACTCTTCATATTGTCTACTCTACGGTTATATAACATGTGAGAATAGGCTAAACGTTAACTTTTTAAGATAATGAATGCTGCTATTGCAAGCAAGAAGCACATATCTTAACATCATGACAAAATTTAGGACTTACCTTCAAGAACCCAGTAACATAAAAACCAATTGCCATTAGCAGAGTATACAGTCGGCCCAGCCGAGATTCTAATACCCTGGAACAAAGTAGAGAACAGACTGGGTTAAAACTTCTCATGTGCATGTGCATGTAGATAAACTAATCGTATTTACTTTACACCTTCATTGTTATATATCATTTGGTAGTTGTGTCACTAAGATCATGTAATACTTAAAGTACAAGTACAGATGTTGGTTGGAAGAGAGATAACATTAATTTCAGATTTTTTGCACGAATGCGGTCCCTAGAAAAAGCTTTCACAATGTATTAAAAGAGAATTCTGACAACCAGTTCAATGTGAGCCAGTCAGAATTGTCCTGAGGAAGGTTGCCTCTTTTTATTCATTAACTAGCATGTTAACTAGGTAGATGACCTACCAGAGCATACACACGACAAGTGGAGTGTAGAAGTCTTCTGTACCCAGGAAACTGATCATCTTCATGGCCCAGGTACGGGCAGGTGTGCGGAATTTCTACAGGAAACAAAAATGACATTGTCAAAAACCATCACACGAATAAACAGACCTATAATGTAATAGAATTTCTGCCTGTGTTATTTCTTTGAGTTGAAGGTAATTGAGGAAGGTGATATGTGTACATATGTTCCTCTTGCGATAGACATACATGTGTAAGAAACAACAGAAATACCATTAACGTGTGATTGTGAATGCTATCTCTTTGCAAGACTATTGCTGCATACAAAGTTGTTTTTTTTTCTTGTCATCATACCATGCACAGAATCATTCTTTGAAAGGTGAAACTGTTCAGGCCAGAGGATGCATTAAGTTCTAGTGCTATGCCTCTTCACAAACTAACAATGGGACTGTACAACCATGTCACACTAAGGGACTTGGCTCATTTTGAAACCTAACTCTTCTGGAACAAAGTTCACTCGACTGATTTTAACTTCATTTGTGTACCCATTCTTATGAAGTTAACTGGATGTGAACAGGACATGCAACACCACAGATGGGGTTTGAATTTGAATGGAAGGCCTCTGTTCAGTGAAGCAGTGGTAAAATGGGGGTTACAATAGTAAAAAAAAAACTTTCATAGTCATCATGTCGAAATGGTATTGCTGGTGATCAGATCATAGAGAAATTGATTATGTTTGTACAACAAAAGCTTAAGAATCAAATTTAAGAATAGTAGAAAACTAAATTTCTGTGTTACCGGTAAATGATACCAAGAAATCATATGAGTGCCTAGGGTCAACTGGCAAAATATTGGGTTATATGTTAAGCCCTTGGGAAAGGCACTTAACATGTATTCCCCCCTCAGTTAGAGGGATCCTAGGCCCTTCTGGGGTTTGGGTTGGTGTTGGGAAGGGCATACAGCCGAAAAAAAATCTTGCTCAACAAAAAAAAAGACTTGCACTTGATGCAAGCACATTTAACCCCCAGTTTTGAGGAAAAAAGACATTAAACTGGATAGAGAGAGAGGTGAAAAAGATGCACATGTCTGGGTGTACAGATGTGTTAACACACCAGACCCCATTTGAACTGACCTGTATGGACACCAGGACAGGTGTGCCCACCAGAATGGACTCCAACAGAATGTGGCGGATCCAGCGCCCATATGGTCCCAACTTGTCTGCAATACAAACCACAGCATGATTATTATTGTAAGAGCTCAGCCATAAACGCACCATACTATAGTAACACCATCACAAAAAGAGGGATTCTTGGGATAGGCAATTCAGCTGTCTTCTTTAATTTGAGAAAGGGATGTCACAGATCCTTGTCAGTGGTTGCTTCTGTCATGTATGCATTACTGCGTAGTACAATTTTATGTTTACGGTACCAGTTAAGATAAAATGTAATTGAGCATTCTAATCACCACCATAAATAAGAATCAAAACATATTCCCATGTCTAGCACAAATGCTGTCAAACACAACCCAGTATTGAACTTGAAATTACATATCTAAGGCAAGTGACGCTGCATTGAATTTGAAATTGCATGTCAAAGGCAAATGATCTAGCATTGGACTGAAAATTGCATGTCTCTGGCATTAATTCTTCCAATAATGAATATTGAATCAGAAGATCTTGCTGGATTTTTAAAAATCCATAGGCAGAAATGTTCTTTTCTCTGTAGATACATTGTACAACAACACAGCCCACAAGTCTATTTCATTTTTTATGTGTACTGTTTCATTCAATCTTGAACTACATAATGTATGTATGTGCACTTTTTTTGTGCAGTCAGGGACAGGGCACAGTAACTCAATCTTTTTAGCCTGTTATGGGTTGGTATAAAGCAGTAACCTAAGAGGCTGCATGTACAATGTAAACAGTGATGCAAGGTCTGATGTAATATCAAACACAGGTCCAGATAGCAGCATTACAGTTTACACAGGCCTTAAGATCAAGGTCCCTCTAGTCAAGGCTACTGACCAGTGCTTGGTACTAAGTGGCTGATGACCTACAGGTCTTTGCCCGTATGTACATTGTACATGTAGAAGTAAAACAACCATCCTGAGTAAAGGTGAAGCTTTATGCCTAAATTTCATCCAGCAAGTGGCACTGTTCCAGCTAACAAGGCTGGATTCCAAGCTACACAAATACATGCACTAGTAAGAACTGAACTGAATTGTGTACAAAGCTTTCATATTCCAACCAAGGGGGTTATAAACAATCAAGACAAAAGACCTTATATCACAACAAAAGGATAATATCATATAATTTGTAAACCTTGGTTCTGTTTTTGTCATGCTATTTTATTTCAGGGTGTCTGGCCCATTTAAAAACCACAATACCAAATACAATTACACTACCTCTTTTGTCTGCTCTAAGATTACAAATTGAGACAGAATATCTCTAACCTAATCTATCTACTTTGTTTGGTGGTTTATTTGGGTTCCATTCCTACTCATTTGCCTGTCTCTCATGACAATGGCTGTGCTGTCTTCCAGAACAACAAAGTAAATCAAATCTTTCAGTCTTAATCCTTTATTCTTAAACAAAACAGATCGTTAAGACAAAATGCATGTACTGTATTATGTGTGATCAACATTTATAGAAAACAATAATTAAGATCAAGATGAGACAATGAAATGATCATAACAAAGCATTGATGGACAGTAACCAAGGAACCAGACAAAGACCTGTACATGAAGGTTTGTTTTTTTTGCTGACTACTACTAGAGCTGTTAGGTAAAGGATATTTGCGTAATGTGTGTAACGGTGACAATAGCAGAGGTGACAATGGGTTCATTCAATGGTGAACAATGGAAACAGGTGGGGCTTCACCAATACTGCAAGCGGTGAGGTGGAACAGCTTGAAGGCAGTGCTAGTACAGGTATTTAGTGGTTTGAAGTGCCCTTTTTGTACTAAATAATCTAAAAACAATCATAACATTAGCTTATGCGATGTAACTAAAACTTCAATACCAAAAAGCTTGTGGAGTCAGTGTCCCACTTGCCTTATCCCCAGAGGCTCCAGGCTCTCCAGTTACCGACACTCAACTTCAGACGACAAAGGACAGACGTGATCCAGCTTTACAAAATCACACACGGGTATGACAAAGTAAGAGTTGGAAACAGCTGCAGTATTTGTAGAGGGACCATGTTTGAACCCAGTCTTTCAACCACCACACGGGGCCACTCCTTCAAGTATCAAGTACAAAAATCACACGGGACGAGGAAGTGCTTCTTCTCTTCAAGAGTCACAAGTGTGTGGAACTCTCTTTCCCAGGAAGCAGTGTCCAGCAAATCAGTAAATGAGTTCAAGAACCATATTGCACACGAGTGGAAGAATCACCAGGATATGTACAACTACACCTTTACGTACTGAACACAGGAGTAGAACTGCTACCGCCGAAACTACCCGAAGTGCGGTCTCATTACCCACACAGGGTACCTATTGACCGGCTACAGGTGAGAAATACAGGTGAGAAAAACTGTTGAAACCACAATAGATTACTCGGTAAAGGCTCTAATCAATGTGTTATCTTGGATTTCAGTTTGAGCATGGAGTTAAAATACAGACTCTGTGGTTTGAGAAACAATTTCCTCCCTTGAAATGGCCCTTGAAATGGCCCAGTGACTGAAGGCTCCTATTCTGGATCTGAATGATGAACTGTTCAGAAGACCTTACTCTAGCACAATGTAGTAAGCTGAGTATCCAGGTATGTCTGTACTAGTACCTGAGCATTGGATTTTGACCATGTAAATTTAAACTCTCAAAAAATACTGGTCCATACTTTAGGCCAATGCCTACAGATAACAAAAGTGAAAATACAGTCAAGATATGTTTGCTTCCGTCCTTGTTGGAAGAATCCTACTAGTATATCATATATGTGCATCCACAGCCATGCAAACTACAATAATATTCATAGTGAACAGGTAAACTTTCAAGGAATAGTAAAGCTGTCAGTGTGCCAACCTGTACCCTGTTCACATATAATAAACTTCACCTTGTAACATGTTTGTCCTACATTGAGAGCCATTCAGGTGCCTTACCCCCTGGGGGACCATTCAATAGGGAATGGCTTCATGGGGTTTGTTAATTACCTGTCACCTGGCAGGCAATAAATATCACTGTTATGCATAGTGTTGCAAAAGTGGCTGTAGTCAAGGGTATTCTGTATAATGTCCTTACTGTAGTAAATTTGCACAGAGTGAACTCTTACACTCACAAATCATTTGAAAGTGGCATGAAGTCCTCAGTAAAACTGTGGCTGATGTGAGTTAGACTTGAGTCTGACTTCAACATTTTTCTTCAGAACAACTTGTGTCTATTTTTTTTTAAATTAAGATACAATGTTCTCTTTCGACCAAACGTAACATTGTGTAATCATGCACTAGTACACGCCGTGTACTACTAGTATCTGGTGCTGGAACAACTGGAACCCAAACTGGAGTACCACAGGAATGATTGATGGGATTTTGACAGCCTCGCGTGTCATCAACTGTCCAATCGGCACAGCTACTACTTAGAAAGATTTGATTCAGCCTCGTGTATGTGTAAAATATACGCAACTTACCGATCGGAGCATGAACGATCCTCCCCTTCTTCTTCTCCGTTCTCCCTTCTCCCCCCTTCTCATCGGAAGACGCTGACGTTCCCTCGGCGTCTGAATCGGACCTGCCCGGCTTGCTACCCTGCCTTTTGCTCGCCCGCGAGCGCGAAACCACCGGCTCTTCAATCTCGTCCGCCGACATGTCGAAATTATCAACTAGAGTACGTACTACTGCAGATCAATCAAGGGAAACAGTAATCCCGTTATGAACGCGACAACTGTGTGCTCAAGAAGGACCCTTGACACCGAGACCGGTCTGGCTCCCCACGATGCGTGAAACGCTCTTTGTTGGCAGCAGACGGAGAGAGATCGCCTTGTGAAAAAAAAACAGGGGAGGGGGGCGAAATCCCCGTATTCTACCACCCTGATTTACCGTAAAAAACACTTCGAACTAGCCGAGTCTTTCTCTACGTAAACTTCCCGTAACCTTCGCCGTCATGGTTCCGATCGCTACACTCGCACGAAGATTTAAAGAAACACCCTGGGAAAACAAGCCGCCGGAAAATGTCGACAGACAAAGCCGAAAAATCAATGACCGAAATTCTTTGGGTGACATTTGACGAACTTTAACCCTCTACGTCATGCGTTTAGCCCATACCACTTTTACTACGGGAGGCAATCTTGTAAACAACAAAAACAAAATTTTACAACGAACAACTTTTTTTATCATCTTTACTGCAGCAAAAAAAAAGTATCTCGTGTATAATTTTTTTTCGGGATGATTCGAGATTGATTATAAAATTGAAAGACTGACCCCTGTATAAATGCAGAATGGAACAGTCCCAAATTGCTGCACAGGATAAGTGCGCACCATCGCGGGAAGTTACCAAAGTTCACCTGGAGTACACACCTAACGGACGTTCACCCCTATTGTTTACCTTTCCGGCCTTATCTAACGCCCTTGTCATGTGCTTGTCATAGTGCCTGTACCCGTGGGAGCATGTAGGAAGGACAGGAAAGCTTTTCTGGACATTTTGGGTAGCTGAAAGTATGAGGTGTACTCTGAGGGTGGGGGTTGGAGTGACAGGGGTCTGCGGAGTTCTGCTACTCGGGTTGGGGATAGGAGCGATCTTTCTGTTCGACAGCTTGTTACGCGATCAGATTAAGAAGGTGAGACTGCTGATTTCGTGGATCTATGATATTGACGTGTACAAGAACGTTCATTTTGTGTCTGAGCATTGATTATTTTGCTATGTTCCAATGGAACGTTAACCTTACTTAACTTCTTGCTAGTGTTTTGACAGCATACCTTAATTTGATTTATGTTTACAAGGACTTAGGACATTATATACAATCTCTCTATATAATGTCCTTGGACTAAACCCGCCGGAAACCAGTATGACACACAGTCTCACAAATGTTTTTTTTTTGTGTGTGTGTTTCTCACTAGAGCAACAGAATCCATGGTCAGCGGTCATTTTTTGTTCCTAAAACAACTCAAATTGACCTGCTGGTCACTTTTTATTAAGGTTTTGACCTTTGCATTCACAACTAGCCATGCTAGGGACACCAGAAGAACCAGTTAACCACAGGAGTTGTTTTTGTAACCACTCCCAACATATCCTGTAATTAATCCACCTTGTATCAATCGATGTTTCTGACTTAGACCTTGATTGTTTCTTTTGTGTCCTGACAGAATGAGGTGATTAAGAAGGGTTCGTACCTGTATGACCAGTGGAGCGACATCCCTGTCCCCATCTTCATGCAGTTCTGGGTCTGGGACTTACTCAACCCAGAGGAGGTCCTCAAGGGAGAAAAACCTGCTGTCATACAGAAGGGACCATACACTTACTCGTAAGAGCCTCAAAACCAAAAAGTTATAGCGCCTCATCTGTGTCTATGAATTATTTGAGCTTACCGGTACCAGTATCTTTTCCAGTAGTAATACATCCTAAAAACGTGTTCTTCGTATGTTTGTTTTTACAATTTTTCAAAATTGTTCAAGAAGGACCAGTCCGACCTCTCACTTCTGTAGCATTAGAAAATTTGCAAATATTGGCAAATCATCAATAAAGAGAAAAGGTATGATTTGCGAATGTCTCAGAATATTTCATGGTTTTTCTTTCCAGGGAGAGAGTAGTGAAGACAAACATCACGTTTCACGACAATGGAACTGTGTCATATCTCCAGCCAAGGACGTTCACCTTCCTCAGGAATATGTCAGTCGGACCAGAGAATGACACTTTCACCTCATTAAACATTCCACTCGTTGTGAGTAGTGATCAACTACAATGTCCTCTTTACACACTCAACAGTCAGAGATAGTGCTAGCTATATATACCATTTTCAGTATCATTAGGGCACGCTGACCTAATTTTATGGATGATGCGCACGCATTGATTTTCGCCTGTTCTCAAAAAAGAAAAAAAAAGATCACGTCCTCTGGCCTGGCTCTAGGCCTGGGTAGTCCATGGTAGTTAGCGACAATAGGGAGCCGGAGGTAACTATGGAGGATGATACTCAGGCTACCGAAGCTCCACGACTTAAGATCTTAGTACATACGTACAGTGCCGATTCATAAATTCCGCGAATAGCCAAATTCACAATACCAGCTTCGTATTCCTGTGGTTTAGTAGCATTTTTATTCTTGGTCGGACTTTTTTTTATTCGCCCGCGCGCACTAGTTTGGGGGTCTTCAGAGGACGTCATCCTTGACCTTTCAGTGGATTTAAGTGGCGTTCTGTTAGGAAGCAACGCCCAAATAATCGCAGCCTTTAACTTCCAGTGATTAACTTGTTAGTTGAGGTGAGGTGAGGTGAGGTCACGAGAGGTGAGGTGAGACATACTTTGTCGACAAATGTACCGATTTTGTATTCACATAAAAGCCACAGGAATACCTTGATAGAAAATACAGAAAATCGAATGGAAATTACCTACACAATACATTTCTATCTTTAAATAAACTGTCATTTTACATCTTATGCTAGATTTAAAGTTATCACTGTTAAACCCATTGAATGACCTTTCATTTCATAGAATTGATGTTCGGATCACATCATTTTACATTAAATTGTCCTTGATTCATTGGTTGATTGCTATATTGGTTTCCACTTTGTGTACAATTATTATAAGTAATGTTACTTAGAAATTTTGGCTTTGGATATACTGCCATTTGAAGCTGGTGTGTTATATGCCAAAGGGCATCATACCGGCTATACAGATACAGATGTTCTAAACTGATGAGAGTCCTGTTTCTCCTCTACAGACCATAGCAGAACTGATCGAGAATGAGAGAGACATTGTAAAAGACCTGGTCTCTGTTATCGAGCGGCTGGCCCAGGAGACACTCTTTATGAAGCTGACTGTGGGAGGGCTGGTGTGGGGGTACAACGACTCGCTTCTCATGGATGTCAACAAACTGGTGCCTGGTCTGCTACCATCGACAGAGTTTGGGCTGTTTATGGGGGTCAGTACATGTACTTCAGACTTAGTTACTAGTATCATGTAAGTTCATCTGTGTTGTTAGTTATAGGTTTAAAGTTAAAACTTTTGGTCCAACACAAAAAGTTCTCTCACCTAGAGCTTTCGACCAGTCACTCTGGTCTTCCTCAGTGACTAGTGACTTTTCTTTTTGAAGGTAGGGTTGCAAATGCCTGTTACAACCTGTTTACCATTATCCATTAGGACAAAGAACAAGCATGTGTGCCAAGGTTAATTAACGCTGTTTTGTCTTTCAGCGTAAAACCAATGGAACAGATGGAGTCTACTCAGTTTTTACTGGGAACGGCGATGTTACCAAAGTCAACATCATTGACACATGGGATGGACAAAAGTGAATATTTTTTACTTTTGTATAATAGTGAAGTTATGTTTATTGTGTGACTTCATACTTTGAACTATATGACTATTGATGTACGAGAACTTGTTATGGTAAACATGATCACAAATCGATAGTACCAGTATTGATTTCTGATCAAAGATTAAAAAATTGAAAATACATGTAACGTTACATGATACTGTAATACATATTGATTATTCAGTACATGGTCTCCAGACATGATTGTCTATCTCAAACTATACAATGTACTTGCGAGACTATTTCAGTTTGTGTAAGGTTTTTTTCTGGTGGAGCTGACTTGTACCTGATTTGTTTGTGTCCTTTTTGTTCTGATACAGATCCCTGAATTACTGGAGTGATGACCCTTACTGTAACATGATCAATGGAACAGGTAACACTCACCTTTAATCATTAACCCCTACATGTATGTGCTGGAGGGTAAAGTTTTAAGTTAGGTACGCACAGAGAAGGATGCAGCTTTAAATGTTTACTAGTACATAGATTTTAAGGCACCCAAATGTCTGTTTTCCTTGTGGCAAAAACATAACTCGTCAGAAACAAACTAACCATGTTTTGTTTTGCCTTTTTCAGATGGAAATTTCTTTCCACCCTTCATAACAAAAGATATGAGAGCTACCTTGTTTTCCACTGACATTTGCAGGTAAGTCATATGATAATGGAATAGCACACACCACCTCCAACATTTTTACTCCCAAATGAAAATGAATGTTGTATTTATGCAGTGTCGATCATGTCTTTGTTTTACAAAAAATCTACCTGAAGGCTGACACCCTGGCCTTGATACTCCCAAGGCACCAGAATGTAAAGATGCAAGATGAATGTCCAAATCAGTTTTCTCTTTTATACATTTGAGTAATAATCTTATCTATGCCAACATTTTGCAACATCTAAAAATAACAGAAAAGAAAACCAAGTGCACACCATTTTCTCTCAGTCAGTCAGTCAGTCAGTCTCAAAAGACTATGAATTTACCCTTGCAAGTGGGAAAAACATTGTACACAGGTATACATAATGCTACATGTTGTAGAATGTCTGTTTTACTTCTGGTGCTTTGATTTTTCCAGGTCTGTTGAAGGAGAGTTTATCCGAGAGAGCTCTGTTCGAGGAATCCCCACGTACAGGTACGAGGCACCGGAGAGGCTGTTCCAGAGCGGTGACATCAACCCTGCCAACAAGTGTTACTGTCAGAACCAGGCCTGTCTGCCTTCAGGACTGCTCAACATCAGTATATGTAAACAAGGTCAAGTTACTTCACTTGTATCATACTCAATTCTAATCTTCTAGTTTACAGTATTAGGTTGAGGTTGTGAATTACATTGTACTTGACTGATAGTTGGAACGATTTTTTCCCATGACTAATTCCTGACACTGTACTCAACAATAGGTGCTCCTGTCATCATGTCTTCACCACACTTCTACCTAGGAGACCCCAGTTTGGTAGATTCCATCATAGGTATGCACCCAGACCCCGAGCAGCACAAAGTGTACTTTGAAGTGGAACCGGTAGGTGGCGCTATTTTTTTTCTTTCACTTCAAACCTTTCTTTTAAGTGTTCCAGGCTTCCAACCCTAGAAATGGACTTGCAGGGCTTGCAAAATGAAGACATTTTAAAATCATCATTAATGACATGATATTATTACATTGATAGTACAATATCTACATTTACATCTAGATCAGCAGTACCTTAATACAGTATCAATAATGCTAACTGATAGTGATAATACAAGATATTGATTGACAAAAAAAATTGCTCTACACCTTGATTGTTTACTGACATACTTTCTGTCTATTTCTTGTTTTTGATTTCCCAATTCCATGCGATCCTTACACGTAGCTCTCAGGAATTTTGTTGGCTGCGGGAAAGAGACTTCAGGCCAACATCTATGTGAAGAAAATAGATCACATACAGTAAGTGATTGAACAGGGTGATTACCAGTGTGCACTAGTGACATCATGTCACCATGCTGGTCTGTTGAACCTGGAAGAGTCTGTTAAATGTTACTTCTTAAGTTTCTTCAGCAGTTAAGACCTCAGGCTACTTTATTCAAATTATTCAGGTACAGGTACATACAGGTACAGGTCCAGACCTGTACCTACATATACCTGTATCTGATGTTACATTTAGGTATGCAACACTGGTATATACTATAGATTCGTGTACATGAACAAAGTCAGCTTTACTTGCAAAACTCCAGGTTTATCTATCCAGCATGGTGGACAATAGTTATGACATATGTTAGGTAGTCATTTGATGTACCGCTTGTATTTTTTCCAGTTGACAGGGTTTCCTATGAATGTAGCCAAGCGCCTCCAAGTAAATATATACCTCAGGAAAGTAGAACACATTTCGTAAGTGTTGTCTCAAACTGCTTGTCAGTACTCAGGGTCAAAGGAGACAAGCTGCAGCTGCTTTGCAATTTTTACTAAGTCTTGCTGCTGCCGCTGCATTCAACAATGCAAAAAAATACTTAATTTTTTCTTTCTGATTTTGTAAGTACTAAAGTTATCACATATACTAAAGTTTAATATTTTGTAAATAGAAAAGTTCTCATAAATACTCTACTACTGTGCATACTACTTCAGTTGAACTACTCAAAGTTGGACTATACCTACTACTACTTGTAACCAATTGCATTGCACTATTTTGTAACTTTTAAACCTAACATTTAAAACCACTAATCCAAACAGCTTTCACTGTGTTAAAAACTTTCACTATGTTGCACCATTATTAACTTTGTGCTATATATATATATATATACCATTACTGTATTATTATGTTGTAATCTTTGATAACGAAGTGTAGGTAACTTCAATCTTTGGAGGCAACAATATTGTATTTAAAGCCCTTTCATTCCACTTCCAGGCAAACTGGTAATGTCAGGGAGATGTTCTATCCTATACTGTGGCTTAATGAGGTTGGTTACTCCTTCAACACAACTCGATCTAAATGAAACAGACATACACAAATGTACCTATTAGATTAGAAGGTATAAACTGTTATGTTATTACAGATATTTGCCTTTGGTACTTGTGCACAGTAGACAGTGTGTTAGGACCAGTAAATAGTTTACATACTAGTAGTACTACTGTTACAGACTAATGTAATTCTGGTATGTTTCCCAAATCTCTATCTGTGCCACCCAACGAAAACTGCACATTGTACTTACTTACACATTTGTTTTTTTGTTTGACAGAGTACGTTTATAGACCCAGTCAATGCTGACAAGTTCAAGTCTCAAGTTACAAACAACATCAAGCTGATGTATGGAGTTGAGTATGGGATGATAGCCGTGGGCTGTGTGCTGCTGATCATGTTCATCATCCTCTTTGCTAGGCTCAGGAGGAGGGTAAGTTGGTAAAGGATCTTTTTGATAGTCAAGAGGTAGACTATCCCTTGGACTGAAAAGTCATCCCCCCAAAAATACTGTTTGTTGCTTTGTCTGGATTCCAAATTAGAAAGTCAAAACAGGTGAAATAGTTTATAGTTTCTATAAACACTTTAAAAACCCACGTTTTTAAAGTGTTATATATGACAAAACTCCCCATGGCCTCCTCTTCTTTAGGTGTTTCTCCTGCCTGATGAGTTGGTTGAAGAGAGGAGCTTTACCTTTAGCTAAGATACTGACTATGAACATGTTAACTGTCATCAACTCCTACCTGTGAATCTTGGAAATGTCATGATTTATCTTGTCTCTCTATCCTTACAGCAGTCCAGCACCGTGCTTGGAACCTCGGATGAGAGAACAAGTCTTCTGAATGGAGACACTGTACAGTAAAGACTGTAGAACTACTGTATGAGATGATATTGTAGCCTGCCAACAGTATAATCACAGTTTAAATGGGGCTGAATATTGCCAGGATTTTCATAAAGACAGTGTCTGCATCTGTTGAAATTTAAAGTGCTGATAAGATCAGGTGAAAAATGTTCCATCATTCAGCAAGCCTTTGTTGCAGGTGAATGGCGTAACTCATCATCTAGATACTGTATTTTTGGTACATAATTTTCTACAATTTTTACGACCATTTTTAACGCTGGTATTCAAAGGTACTCAAAGGATGAACTATCATGCAACAATCAGAACAAAACAAGGTATATGCAAACCAGGCTCTTTCACTTTAACATGACGATATTGGTCAAAAGTAATGACAAACAATTCTTCTTGTTGACACAAGCATCAAAATATGCTTTGTGTTTTTTCATGTCTAGCCCAATTAATTCTGAATATACTAGTATTATAGATCTGTAACATGTCATTGTTGTGAGTAGAAAACTTTGCTGTACCTGGTAGAGCTGAGGTCAAATGCTGCTGCTAATCCCTTATTCTATTCATAGTTTATTTGCCAGAAGTGATTTGTCTGATAACTAATTAATGGATGAGAATTATGGTTAGCTGCATTTTGTGTTGTGAAACTGGAGAATGCAGTGAAAAGCGATTTTGCCTTTTTGCCACTGGATGGTTGTATGAAAAATATTTTGGAGCCTGATTAGTTTTGTTTTTAAGACTGTATATGTGTACTATTGTGCCATGAAATTTGACTGTTATGCATTTGAAATCAGCATAAAGGTCATCAGTATCCCTGGGACTGACCAATGTGATATTAGTACAACTTGTTCAAGCCTTACAATGCATTGAGAATATTGAATTCATGTGTCTTTAGCATGTGATAAGAAATATGAGCCATCTTTGGTCCTCTTTAGCTAAGATCGCACAGAACGTTGTTCTAATAAGTGCCTTATGATTATGAATGAACGTTTGTTTGAATGACTTATATTTCAATAATTTCTGGGCCACTGCATGGGTAGGTTCAGAATGACAGCTGAAACATATCATAGTATTATCAATGGCCTTAGCTATAAAATAGCTACATGTAGCTCTTACAGGACATCAACATATTGCAAATAACGTTACATGACATAGGATTTCCAAACCTCCTTGTGAAGGTTGAGTTTATCATCTTCCTGCCATGCTTGTTTTTGCCACCAACTTTTTTACTAGTTATAGTGTTAAGTATCAGTGAAAATGTTCAATTTTAGCAGTATTTAGTAACATATCAACGCATATTGATGTTAGAGTATTGAAGGTTGATTTGATCAAGTCTAAAATATGAAGGATGTTAATTGACAAAAGTCAAGCATTTGTAACAATACTAAAGTGCAATTAAATCATATTACAAGCAAAATGTTATCATCTTTATTTGTAGAGTGTGAGTTGAGGCCACAGTCGACTCTTATTTCTTGATAGATGCATGTATTTATGTATTTGAAGACTAAGGGTAAGAGTTCTGCAATGCTTTGAGACAACAGACAGCTGGTGTGTTACGCCGAAAGGCGGTTATACCGGCTATACAGATACAGATACAGAACAGGTCAAGAAAAACCATTGACTGTTGCCAGTCATAAACAAGAAAATAATATGTACAGATGACAGATTTCACCTCTCACACTTTGAAACTGGATGGTCTGGAGGGAGGATGGTCTGACATACAATCCTCATTAAGGAATGTATCAATACACCGACATCCATGACTCCAATATCCCAATATAGAAAATTGAACCCTTTTTTCACTCAATGTCATCAATGTGATGGCCTGCTGTCAAACCACTATGAATGCCCTCTCCTTCTCACAGTAAAAATGACCTGGCTGTGTGATGAGTTCAGTTTCTCTTCAGTCCTCCTCCTGGCACCTAAAACAGTCGCTGGCTACTTTCCACACGTTGCCCTGATTGGTCAGTGTAAAGTTCTGTGTGAACCTCATGGTGTTGTTCCCCTCAAACTTGACCGTTCCGCTTGTGGTCACCAGTACAGTGGCCTGGCCTTGGGTGGCTTCATCTGTGGGTAAAATTTAGAGTTCATAGCTTTGAACCATGACAACGCTTTGATAAGTTTTAACCTGGGTTTTTGTTTCGCCATTCCAGTTTGTTGAGTTTTTTTTTTTTTTTTTCAGAATAGTAGCGTAAAAAATATGAATGGAACCCAGGCTAGATAAGTTTACGTATACATTTTGTAATTCCAATTTCTAAGAGTTGGGATGACTGACAACAATAATACAACAATACATGGATTATAGCATATTTGTAATAACTACAATGGCAAGTCTCGTGTATCATTACATGCATACACAAAACTGTATTTTAAACCTCATTAAATCATTAAACCTCATTAAGTCATTAAATCTGTGAGGTGAACTGGTCAACTACCTAACCCTTGTTCACCCACTCCTCTGAGTAAGCCCTTCCTCAGCTTCCTGCTACATACACTGTGGTGGTATGCCTCTGAAAGCCACTGGAGTTGAGCCTTAAAGTTTAAGGTTTGCAGGCCAAAGTAGACTGAAGTTGAAGCCACACGGTACTCTGGCCGTGAGTCTTGGAGTTCCATTACTAGTACTGGTATATACAGATCCTACCTGGCAGTGGTTGACAGTCCAGTGTGATGAGTGTGTGTTCACTGTGAGGTAAGTTACCTGGCAGTGGTTGACAGTCCAGTGTGATGAGTGTGTGTTCACTGTGAGGTAAGTTACCTGGCAGTGGCTGACAGTCCAGTGTGATGAGTGTGTGTTCACTGTGAGGTAAGTTACCTGGCAGTGGTTGACAGTCCAGTGTGATGAGTGTGTGTTCACTGTGAGGTAAGTTACCTGGCAGTGGTTGACAGTCCAGTGTGATGAGTGTGTGTTCACTGTGAGGTAGGTTATCGTGGAACTTGGTGATCTCCTGAGGTCCCTTCACTACGTTGCCATTCCACACGACGTTAGCTGTGTCCAGGTACAGCTTGTTCAAAACCTGCAAAATCAGAAACTGGTATTAGAAATCTTGAAAAAGTAATGACTATTTGAACACCACGTAACGTTACATTCCTAATACATGTAGTAAGAATGATAGGTTAATTTCAGAATTCCAGGCTGATTCCAGAGGAAATAATAATGTTAAAACATCTAGAAAGAACAGCATGAAAATTGCAAAAAATACACATGTACAAAACATAACCTGTTGAGAATTTTTTACCAGTGAACAAATAATTTATGTTGAACCTTTTGTTTAGATTTTAATTTAAGTATCCCATGACGTGTCTCTCAACTTACATGTCTTCTCTTGTCAAAGGTCTCGTAGAAAACTTTGGAAAACTCCTCTCCGGCCCGACAGGCGTTGTCTATATTAGTCTTGAAGTCCTGGAAGCGACAAAAAATTTTCACTCAAACTTGCAAACTGTTGGGGAGGGGGGCGCATAAAATATGTTGGTGGTTTGGAAAAGAATTCGAGACCAAATAGAAGTAAAAATGCATTGGCTACCTTCTATCAGACACAAGTCAATCGGAAATAATGTTAGAATTTTTCAAAAGAGCACGTTCACTACTTTTTTACACCGATTTCTACTTTATGCAAGCAAAACTCACGTTTACTGCCGCCATGATGATGATGATTCTGATGACCTGTGGTAACCCCAGCAGCAGCGCACCTAACGATTAACTACAGTACTGCAGGCGCAAGATAATCATTTCTTGAATAACATTTTACAAATTACAGGAACGAAGTATCTATAGTGGTACTAAAGATTTAAAAGCTGCGTATTTAAGTCATAAGATTTGGCCAAACTGTGAAAAATGTCAGGAATTGCATTGTAAATTGACCCAATTTGTAATAAATTCATCGTTTCTACCAAATGCTGCCTCAGAAACATAGTGTACATTACGCCAAAAAGCAGTTACTCAAGCAACTGGATATGATTTTGAAAACGTCAGACGTTTCAGCTAGTATCCACTAGCTTTCGTCAGTGACTGAGAGACCAGAGGGGAAAACAGGTTTATAAGCACAACCTCTTGATTGATATGCATAACGTCTGACGTTTTCAAAATCATATCCAGTTGCTTGAGTAACTGCTTTTTGGCGTATCGTATTACCTGGATATCTAACCTTCATCGACGTATAGTGTACATTGTACATATAGTTGAGTCATATATAGATCCAGTTACTTTTTCATCTCCTCACAATACCAATACCAACATATCCAAACCACCCTGTGTGCTTTCTTATCCGTAAAATTTTCAGTTTACTTTCAACAAGAGGGTTAACAAAAACGCCACAATACTAGTAAGTTATCGCAACATTACATTTTATTCTGAAAATTGTACACAAGATAGAAGTGAGAAACCTTGCCTTGAGAAACTAGATAATGCAAATACATAAATGTATTTACTAGTATAATTACAAGGCACTCAGTGTAGCATTGGGTTATAGCAAACAAAACAGCTAAGCAGTTTTTCACAAAAATGTCCACACAAATGTTCCTATTTTTCTCCACAGAATTTTTCCTCCACTATATGTGTAAGCATATGACATTACACATTATTTTTTTTTAATTCATCATCAACATTACAATACTATGAGCCTAGCTTGTCTTCAGCATTTTCACTACACTGAAAACACAACAAAAGAAGTATTTTACCTGACAATTACACATGCATAGGCAATAAAATCCCTCTTTGTTATTCAAACAGTATCTTCAATTATTAACATTATCTGCATTCATAACTTATCTAAGGAAAATAGTTCCAGATACTAGTACTACATTCCAGCAATATCCTCATGTGGTCAAAAAAGAAATCATTCAACTTTCTTTGCAGAAAAAATGATGAATCACTTCATCTTTAAAAAAAATTATCACTCAAGCTCAACTCATGCACTGTGAAATATGACAGAATGTCAAAACAAACAGATTGTCACTTGCCTTATTTTACATCTTTTTTTCAGTTTTGAAAAACTTGTCAATTTAGCCCTTGAATAGTATACTCAAATGAATCTTTGCACAAATTACCTGTTCATTTTGCAATGGTATTTTTGCATATTACAAAATGTCCACAATTAGTCCCCTTTTATTTATTTCTTTTTGAAATGATGGTATGAGACATAACATACCATCCTTTTTCTCAGTTGATTTCAATGAAGAAGCCTTCTTACGTAGCAGTATCTTCAATTAACAAATAAATCATACAACTAATATTATATCAGTGATGCTGGTTTACATGACAGTTTCCTAGAAGGATGTCGTGAAGGCTTTGGAGAGTCCATATAAGTTATAATGCAATGAGTTTGTTCAGAGAAGTCATCTATCTGTAGGAGTTCGCCTTGTGTTTGGGAAGGAAGTTGAAGTTGGCCGGAGCAGGTCCCAGCAGCATCTCACTGATCCTGACCCAGTCTGCACAGTTGCCGCTGGCCATGAGGGTCTCCAGGTCGTCCCTGCCCAGAAAGTACGGGGGGCGGAGGTTGATCTTCTGTGGCGGCTGCTCCAGCACGCCGACTGGTACGTACCGGAACAGGAACGACAGCCACTCTAACATGAACCGCCTGGTCTTCTCCACACCCTGGGTATCTGAACCCCAGTGTTCCAGCCCGAAGTTAGAGAAGTCCTTCAGAATCTGGAACCTCTCATGTGAGGAGATGTCCCAGTGGTGCTGCTCCTTAATCTCTGTGAAGATCCAGGGTTTGATCAAGGCACCTCGTGCGATCATGAGTCCAGCCACTCCTGTACTCTGCCTGTGTCTGTTGGCATCCTCGAATGACAGGATGTCGCCATTCCCGAACAGAGGCATCGGACTGGCCGCCTTGGCACACTCCGCGATGTAGTCCCAGTCTGCCAGCTTGGTGTAGCGCTGCTCCCGCGAGCGCCCGTGCAGTGTGACGAGGGAGACACCCCAGTCCCGGAGATGAGGAACAACTCTGTAGGCAAAAGGCTTCTCTTCGTAGATTCCCGTCCGCATCTTGACAGTCAACGGTACGTCGAGCATCCCGATCATCCCCTTCACGACTTGCTCAAACTTGGTCAATCTGCCCATCAAGGCACATCCTCCGCCCCGTTTGAACACAAGATCAATCGGACAACCAACGTTTACGTCTACAAAATCCACGCTGATGGTCTCATTCAAGAGTTCAGCGGCGTGGGACATGACCTCAGGGTGGCTGCCACAGATCTGGACGCCGAACACGTCCTCAGACTGGTGACGTTTGAGCAGTGCCCACTCGGATGACTGCCCCTGCAGCAGGTTAGCAGCCATGGCCATCTCTCCACACGTGATGTCTGCCCCCAGGCCCTTGCAGATCCGGCGGAAGGGCAGATTTCCGACCGTGGTTAGTGGTGCGAGGTATAATTTGTCTGCGAAGTCCAACTTCTTCCTTTCTCTGGGAATCAGCCTGATAGAATCTTCATTCGTGACAGACCCTGAGGGCTTGTTGGTCTCCATCGGTGTAGGATTTTCCACTGTAGCCTCTGTGCATCCTTGTATATCTGGTGTTGAGAGATCATTTCCATTTCTACAGTTACTAACTTTATCTTGTGCATTACCCGATGCCTCACTGGCTGTGCTATGAATTGTTATTTCAGGTTTGACTTCTTCAGCTTCACTACTCTTCTTGTCTAAGAAACTGTTGTCATCACCACTACCTTGTGCGGTTGAAAGCTTGCCTATAGCCCTGAGATACTCGTTACTTTTGGGAAACTTGTACTGTTTCTTCCTCAAGCTTGTCTGTGTGTCCTTGGGAAGCTGATTACTTGTTGTTGGCTTTGCTTCCGGAGAGTAGACGTCGGGGTTCACAACATTCTGGTTTTGGTCGTCTGTGTGGCACTTGGCGAAACGGCAGGTGATGCCAAAGGGACATCTGCCGTGGGTGTCGTACACGTAACACTTATCCCCCAAGTCTGCAGGCTTGTTGGCCAGGTATTCCTCAACGCTGTGGGTGAAGCGACACTTTTCACCAAACTGACAGGAGTCTGGATCTTTCAGGAAGCTCGGACACAAGCGCACCACATCGCACAGCTCCGAGGGTTTCTGGTGAGGTCTGCGCTTGTTCTGGCCTTTGGCTTTCTTCCATTTGCCCTTCTTGTTTGGTGGCTCTGGTGGAAAAGAAAAAATTAAACATGCATGAGAAAAATTAAACATGCATTCTAGTACTGAAGTAGTATGACAGGAGACATACAGAGGAAGTTTAAAATGCATCACTTCTGTTAATGAAAGAGGAATATATAGCTATGATAGTATTACATAACATCTTTATAATTGTGTCTGGAAGAATTGAAATGTTTGCCCTATGCTACTCATCACTAGTACAGGATCAGCTAGAGTACATGTACATACCAATGTGTACCCACATCCTTTTAAAAACTATTAGTCACCACATATATTTAATTTTTATAGGACTGTAGTAGTCTGATTTTACCCCCTTTCCTTTCCTGTGTGGTACATTTTAACTTTGCCAAACTTAGTTTCTTATGATTCATGACATATACAAAGACTACACACCTGTCTCACCTTGTGGAGACGTGTCGTCACTGCCAGTACTCCCCTGACTGACTCCCTCTGTGGAAGGCTGGCTGTGATGTGTCTTCAGAAGTTTGTTCCAGTCAAGAAACTCCTTCTTGATCCTTAAGACGCCTGGTGCGTTCAAGATGCTCTCTGCCGACTCCTTGGGGTCTTGTGGCATTTCTTTAGCTACCATTGGAGGTTCTGCTCCGCTCTCCGGCTCCATCTTACACAAGGCTCCTTTGGTCGAAGTCCAAAATTAGAAAAGCATGTTCCCGGATACCGGTGATGGGGGAGGGGGGCGTTGTGCGTTTTAGTCACAGCAAGGCAGCGAATTCCGCCTTCACAAAGATTACTTACCAGCTAACGCAATAAGTCTGTACCTACGGTATTCACTTACTTCAAATTTACGTCTTTTATCCTGTTATTAATTTGTATACAGGCCAAGAAGACTACCACGTGGTGCGACGTCGTGCAAGCCACCGATCGGCGTAGCTGTGGTCTCACACTGGAGTTTCGTCATCTCCAAGCAGATATGGGGTCCGGCCCTGTGCTGACGTAGCCTCCAGCTAGCTTCGTGGCATTCTGACAGCTAGCAGTTTTCTAGCACTGCAACCTAGTCTCAGTATTACATGATAATTGACGGAGGCAATGCAATCTTTACAATTATGTTTATTTGTTTGTTTGTTCATTTATTTATTCATTTGAACATTTATTTATAAATCAGAAGCTCAAATCACCCTGCAGGCCACTTTTCATTGAGGTAATGATGGAGGAGGTGAAGGTCAGACAACATATAATGAGGATACAGATAACATGAGTGAAACTTCAAGTAACGTTACATGTATTTTGATTTTTTTTAATTACACAATAAATAATTACAAATGCAAGTAACGTTACAGTAAACCTATTTGACCCTGAAGTCAGCAAGACGACAGTATTCGATATGTTATATGTGTGATCAAGGTCTCTGTATAATGTCCTTGGTGTGATATAGAAACTTATGTCAAATTGATATGCAATACAAGTATATCAATACAACTTCTATAAACATAATCGTATCAATTGAAACATTTTGTTTTTCTTCGTACAACAATCTAAAGCACTGTATCTCTTTATGACACATCTACATGACTTGGCCTCTGAACATGAAGACTTTTTCACCGCTCATTCAATTTTGTCAACTCAGAAATATCTAAACTGGTTAGAAACCAGTACAGTAGAATCAATAACGAGATTTGACAACTCTGGAGGAAGACGTTTTGGCAGCTACTTCATCCATAGCTTTAGCAGCGAGGGAGGCCGCCTGTAATGCACATCCCCAATGGTAGGTGACTCCGTAACCACCGTGCCCATAGTTGTGGATGACGGGGGTGTCGTTCACTGTTTCCCGCTCAATCCTTATCCGCTCTCTCACAGGACGCAGGCCCGTCCACTTGCCGAGAACCCGAGCTCCCTACAGTCAAGATACAAAAAGATGACTTCTGTTTACATTTGAATTTGTTTAGGAAGGTAAGCATGACTCTAACTTGACAGCAGCATTGCCGTAACATAAACATTACACAACCTGACAAAGCTGCCACACAACTGTAAGTTAAGCCTGATCAGTGTAAACATGTTCAAGAATGAGTAATTTTTAGACAGAAAATCGAAAATGTGTTGAGGAAAACGTCCAGTCAACCCACCTTTAGCGAAGGTATCAGTTGAACAGCACCATGCCATATATTCTTCTCATCCTCTTCCCTCCATCCAGTATCCCAGTCACCTATCTGGTTTAGGCCACCCAATGCCACTGTATTTATCCTATACCAACAATTAAAATTGTAACGTTAATGATTTTTAATAATTGTTGCCTCAAAACTTCTGATGGATTTACAAGAAACTTATCCAACACTTATCTCAAAACAAGTCATAATTGCCTGACAATCATAATTAATCTGGTTGGATGATAATAAATAATGAAAAAGCAAATTTGACATTTTTTCTCTGAGGAAAACTTACCCAGGAATGATGTAGGGAGTGTTGTAGGTTGCTGTGCCCATGTCATGAGTGAGGATGAAGTGTTTGACCCAAGGGGCATGAACCTGTTCAGGGCAACACCAAATGACAGAAATAATGAGACCCACTCTTTACAATACTCAAATACACAAATGGACAAGCTCAAAGGAAAGGTTACTGGTAAAAGAAAAACGAATCTCAGAATGACTGACAATTGTTATTAACAAGACTGTTGCCTACTCTAACTATCTGGCCCCGCCCAGGTTGGACTTCCTGGTCGTTCACCAGTGTTCTAGCCGACAATCCAGAGCAGTTTATGACAACATCGTAATCTCTGCAGACCTGCACAGGGAATCAGAAAATTAAACATGCGTACATGCCTTCTGTACACTTCAAGCTTTTCCAACGAATATTTCTTGTAAATATATTAGTTATGCTTCATATACAACTGTTAAGCCATAGTCAAGACAAATCATAAAAAGTTGCATACATCATTCGAAACTTCCACTCATGATACAAGCCATTTGGTAAAAATTCATTAGCAGCTTCTAAATGACATAAAGACTGTCACTAACCTCCGAAAGACTAGCGATCATTCTCTGTTCAAACTTGATTCCTTTCTCCTTCAGCCTGTGAAGGATCATCACAAAAGAGGAATTGAAAAACTCACTTTCAGAAGCGAAGAACTATATAGACATAGATGACAAGTTGTGAATGTTATCATATTTTGATTAGAAATCTTAAACAACGCCATACCTTTGAGTCAGCCACGGCAAGTACGACTTGCATTCCAACATCAGAGTAGTTTCAAACCATCCATAGCTGTAACACCAAGGAAGAACGTCAGCAATTCTTCAATATCAGCGAGACAACTTAATAAATGTTTAAAAGAATTTATACTGTGTAATGTAGACAAAAACATTTAATGAAACATAACATACAACGCACGATTTCGCGACTCTCAACAGAAGGGGAAGTACACTTTCGATACACTTGGCATGCATCCAATGCGTGTTTTAAATCTTTCATAGCTGCGGAGTCCTGAAAAAATACCTGTATCCTGGAAACCTCTTGAGTTCTTCTTCCGTCAGATGTCTGAAGCCCAGCACGATGTCTTTCCAAGGGGGGTCCTGGAACAGGTTACAACTCGTATGTCAGGACAAAATGGATTAGTTCGATGTTTTAAAGAGTTGCACATACATTTGGCCCAGTTTATTCTATATTACAGGTAAACAAATACTGCAACAAAATACAGCATATCGTCAGACGTGATTTTATTACCGGTACTTCCTCTGTGAACACATTGTATCCTGACTGGCAGAACAGGCCGATCTGGTGTGAGAATTCAGTCTTGTACAGTCGGGACAGGTAGTCAAACGTCCACTGCAGCCACGGTCTGAAACACACGCACGGAGAAAGTTCTGCTTAATTCGTTCTGGTAGATCGAGTTAACTGCAATGTTGCAAGTTGAATGTAACATTTTCGCAAAATGTATCAATAAGCTACTCTAGTGCAAAGTTTTTTAACGATTCACTAGACCGACATTCTATATTCAATTGATTATTGGGGGAAGAAGATTACAGTCACTGTAGTGAATATCTGCTTCTATGGGCATTTACCCTGTAGGCTGCAATTTACTCACTCAAGCGAATGGTTCAAAAGTTCACTGGGTCGGATACACTGAGTGACGTTACATTGTCGGGCGATTGACCCGACAGTTAACGTTAGGTATCTTATCTATAGTCTCTACTAACAAAGCAAGCAGTAAACACTGACAGTTCTTGTTGCGTGACGTTCCAGAGCGGAGGTTGCCAGATTCCGGCGGCCCCGTCCCCTGTCGTGTTGGGAGTAAACTCGCCCGCTACCACCGTCAGCTCCGCCTGCGGACACCGCTCCTTCACACACAGCGCAGACGACAGCCCGATCACCCCGCCTCCAACAACAGCCACCTTCATCGTCACAACTACAGACGTTCTGAAATGTTGAATGATCGTAGTCTATTAAAAGACTTCCCCGCTCACATATGCTGGAGCACGCCGATGCCTTGCGGCTCGGACCCTACCCGTGTGAAAGTGGGACAGGTCACCTGTCAAAGGTCAGCGTTGTTTACACAAATATTCAGGAGCAGATGTGGGGTGCGCATACATAGTGAAAGTTACGCTCCAAGATCATGTGAATGGCACTCGGAGGTCGAAAAAAAGACGTTTTCAGAATAGTTCTTCAAGTTCGGACCGTCGGAAATAATGAATAGACTTGTAGAATCCGTAAATAATTTCATCAGGTTGGTGAATGAATGAATAGCAAAGTTCTCTATTCACAACCACCTGTTAAAAAGAGATTGTCTGTAAAGAAATTTGCTAAGCTATTGTAGAATCGTACATGACAATTGATGTTACGACATAAGAACTGATGACATTAGCCGATCAAGGTAAGAAAAAGTACAAGGCAGCAGTTTTGCGTACTAGTATCAGAAATATCTAACGATACTACGTCGTACAAGATTCATACAAGATTCACTTGAGGCATGGAGTTAACCTCCTTGCTTGAGGTAACAGACTGTTGTTGTGGCATTGGCAATACATGTAGTATGTTATAGGTACACCCATTAGTCGTGATAATTACGATACGAAGCCCTGTGTTGGTTGGATTGTGTACGTTAGCTCTGGTCACTAGCTATCAAATATTGCATCACTCACCAAGCTTGTCAGCAGAAATACGCCAGGTCCCGCACAGGCAAAACTTAGGTCACAGCAATTAGCTATTAAAGGCCTGTAGTCAGTCTATTGGAAATTCCGTGTAGATCACTGTTTGCTCTCCGAATTTTGGAAGACTGAGACAGGAAGTTCTAACGTTACGCTTGCTAGCGCGAGACAATATTCTCTGAAACATCCGCTTTTGGCAGCTGACCAAGCCTTTCTGAACCGGTTGGTACCAGATACAAGGTGGGGATTTTATTTCGTCACGAAACTAGTAGAAATCCCCATGACAGGCCTGCCCACGACATATATAACTGATGTCGTCATTGTTTGTAGGCTTGCAATTACCCTGTCAATCATTGACAGCCCCGCCCCTTAACACCGGACGACCCCATGACGTGTTTGATGTGCATGGTTGACCCCTTACTTTACAAAATAAATACTTCCGGCGACAACTGAAAGTTTGGGCCCTAAGGGGAAATGATATGTATTGAGAACATTATATCGACACCGTCGTGGGAAAGTGTGACGTTTTGTTTTGTAGTATGTTGGCAGAAAATTCAATTTCATTTGGCGTGGAGTCAATTGTTCTCAAACTTTGTCTTCAGATAAAAGATTTAAGTAAATGTATTAATGTGTTATGGAACACCAGGTAACCAAATTATGGCCACCAAATGACAGTCTTCCATGAAGAGAATGCAAACAGTCATGCACGTGCAATCGGAGGTTAGTCGACTTAAATGCACTTTATTGTCAAAAGAAGAGCGCCTTCACAACATGTTTACATAAATACGGTGCAGCAAAGTCAGAATGCACATTTGTTTGTTCGTTTTATGGTTTGTTCGTCCGTTATCTGTTTCTTCGTTACTCGCTGTTCTCAAAGCGAGCAAAGTTTGAACTTGTTCTAAAATACAACACATTCACTTGTACATTTGTGTCTTGGCCATGTTGATAGAATTATTGAACCATTACATGTTTTACGTGCTACATGTGCTCTCGAAATAATTCAAACAACATCTAGGAAAACGCTGGCATCATGGATTGTAGTTATTAACCATTGGTATCTTTGGGGTCTCAGAAGTGAATCATACATAAAGCATCAGTCTCATATAGAAATGGTTGGCACTAGCTAGTTGGCAGGATGGATATCATAGATAGAACACACACAAAATCAACACCACCCATCACCTCATTTGTCTCTATGTTATAGAAATATATACATATGTGCAACATATATTGTGAAGATACAAATGTACTTATGTGCAAGTGGTCAAATATTACTTTGATTGTGACTCAATATATTATCATATGACATATCTATTGCAACTTTTGCATGAAGGGGAACAAGTGCACTTTAATATTGCTCGGTCATCTATTTGCAGTTCTTGTTGAAATAGCATCTCACGAAACATATCATCTTTTAAAAAATCTGGAGTATTTTTGTTTCTCCATTCTTGGTTTCTTCCTGTCCTTTGTCCGTACGTCGGCGACCAGTTTCCCACGTTCCCTTTTCGGCCGCTCCAGTCCTTTCGAAAACTTCTCTCAATGCTTCGTTTATACGTTTACATGTTTACTGTTAGTGTTCTCTAAACGTCACTGCGGCGGATGAGCGCGTTTTAGCTCAGATCACTAGGTTCATTGTTTGGACGCTCTGAGCTTTTGCTTTCAACAGAATCCATTATCTGCTTGGCTAAGCTAATATAGTAACCGCCTTCGTGCCAGGGCTGACCGATACCCTTTCGGCAGTGTTCGGCGAGTGTTCCGTCATGTTCCGCAACAGTTCGGCAATGTTCGGCAGATGTAGACACCTTTGCATCGAGTGCCTCTAGAGCTATGCACAGAGACTGTACCGTGGCGTTGCTTCCTGTGACCTGCTTCCATTTCCTAAGCATTTGGTACTTGATTTCCCTCGCATCCCGATCGCAGGAGTAGCACACCTCTTCGTACTGCACCTCTGTGAGGCCTAACTTGACGGCCAGCCGCCGGATGTCTTCCACCAGTAGTTTATCCACCAACATATCCGTGACGTCTTCCATCACACCGTCTTTCGGGTCTGTAAATAGCAGGGGTGTGACTATGAATCTTCTGTCCATAACTTTGCATAACCTAATTAGCTTGGCACAAAATCGCCACAATTACCTAACATTACTATAATTTAGGCCACCTCTTAATTAGGATTGAATATTTTAATAACACACAATAAGACAGAAAAAATGGACTAGCTTCACTCTGGAACCTCTGAAATTACATACAGAAAACCCTGGTCATGTATAAGGCCAGGGTGAATCTGTAAGTTGTGGACGCTGGATATATACAATTATACGATTGCTTACCATCTAGAAGAGTCCTCTTCGCGACTGGTTGATGGCTGAAGGGCCCCTCCCCGATGGAGGTGAGTGCTTGAACTGCGATGCTGTACTCTTTGGCCAGCTCGAGGTTCTGTAGCACGGCGTGGGTGTTTTCTGTAAACACCAGGCTGTACGCTCCGGTGTCGTTCTTCCCTCGGTACCGCACATTGTAGCCGCGGATTGCGCCGTTGCACTGGTCTTTCGGTGGTTCTTTCCAGAAGACCTTAATCTCGCGGGTAGAGCGTGCGAATGCAGTCACATCTACTGGTGGTGCGTCGGGAACTGCAATGTGAAAGGTATGTAACGATGATTTATCTATAGAAAGTGTGGTAGATTCAGTCATGGTTGCAATAGACTGCAGCTCCTGTAGGTAAAACATGGTTAATCTTTCTTTATTCAAGTCTTGGTGTCGTTTGAAATCTAAATGTTCTCTGTGTTCCTCGTAACATCTGTATGGAAAGAAAGTCCTTGAATCATTCAATACGCAATATTAAATCGCACGCACGCACACACACACAGTCATATACAAACTGGAATACGCATACACTCGTACAAACAGTCCCACACAGAGTCAGACACAGACTACACGCACGCACACACACACAAACACACACACAAACAAACACACACACACACACAAACACATCCACACAAACGCACTCTCATACACATTGATCACATTACCATCTTCCATGGTGAAGATGTCGATTGGGTCGCTCTCTTTGCCCACGCCGCCCGCGGTGAACCCAGCCACCGTCACCGTGTACTTAGTCGACTTGCTCAGGCCTCTCAGCGTCACCGTGTGCTGCCCGTCCTTCATTGGTACCTCCTTTGCCTCTCTCCCGTCTCCCTTGTACTTCACGATGTAGCCGAGGATGACTCCTGGCCTCAGGTGGACAGGGATGCCTCCAACGCTCACCTCCACCTCTGTCGATGATGCCGGCTTGACGACTACGTCCGTTGGCGCAACAGTTGGAACTGTATGTAACACAAATGGCGGAGTGGTAAAGATACTGACCTTTCTCTTGTGCATGTATTTCAAGATTAAAAGCAGCAGGCCTAAGTAACCTATATTGATATGATATAATTTCTGGTTAAACATACCTGCTTTTGGAGGGTAAACCAGTTTGGCCATCAGAGTAGGAGCGGCTCTGCCGGAGTGATGTCGTGGTCTCGGACACGGTAACTTCGCTGGCTTGTCGGGTCTCTCCTCCCAAAGCAGGTCGCCTCTGAAGTAGCCGAGAACCTTGAGACCCGCTTTGGTACAATGCGGGCATGGGATGCTGCACGTCCAACAAGACCGAGACCATTCCTTTAGCAGGAGCTTTGTTTTCTCTACCATTGGTATGATGGCGTACAGCCACATGTCGTCAACCCTGTCCGACTCCGCGCGTACGCGTCCTGATATCATGATCTTCACGCCGCCTTCCACCGTTTTTCGACGGACCAAGACCGGCTGTTCTCCCATGTAAGACAGGGCGCCGTCTGACCAGTCGTTTCCTGGGCACAGTTGAGGAGGCAGCTGCGCACACAGTCTTTCAAACAGACCCGTGGGTTCCTTCCCGTCGATTCTGAACTCTACACCGATCTGTTCCATTCCGTTCGGCACTCGTGACGGCCAACATTGCTTCACGTACGAAGGCGTGCCCTGCGACTTCGGCAAGAACCAAGGGAACCTGTAATACGTGTCCCCCGGCGTTAGAAAGGCGGTTCCAGGGGTGCCCCTGGGCATTGGTGGCACGACATGAGTGATGCCGAATGTCTCTAGCACCTTAATGGTGGTCTCGAAGTCATCTGACGTTCTTCTGTTCTTACTGAAATGCTTGTGAAGGACGTCCTTCGGCAGAATTGCACGGCAGATGAAATTCTTCTCCACGAGACCAAAATCCTCCGCGGACATTTGCGAGTTCTGTCTTAAGGCGCCAAGGAGGCGGTCTCGATCGTGGTCAAAAATCAGCTTGAGCAGGGTGATCAGCTGAGTAGGGTCAGGGAACACAACGTTCCGGAGGATGTCGCCCTTGTAGTGTAGGACGGAGCCGGTTTTATGAAGGTACTCCATCACAGCTTCCAGACCAGTCGAATCTAGATCAAGCTTGGACCCGAGGTGCACACACTCCTCCCACGAGAGGGTGATATTTGTGGACTTCTCCCCTTCTGACCTGAGCAACTTCTCCATGTTGATCCATGATCTGGGCAGGATACAGTGAGCGCTGGGGAACATGTCCTTGTCGACCGAGATTTTGAACACGTCTGCTTTTAAGTCGCTGATGCCGGTCAGGTCTTTATTTGAGCTGACTACTGCTATCTCACCATCCTTTACGAGCCTCAGGCCACTCTCCAATTTACACTGTAGCCTTTCTGCCTTTCGCTGTAGTTGTTCGAGTTTCCGGTTGGCATGCCCGCTCCCAGTGTTCTCCACCTCCTCTCTTGCTTTGTCAATCTGCTTTTCTACCTCCTCAATCTGCAGGTGCATGTGCTTCCTTCTTTCTTCGATGAACGTCGCCACACGAGCCTTGATGTCCCGTGTCTTCTCTTCTATCTGTTTTGCTGTTAGCCTATCAGCGTGGGTGCCTACTAGATAAACGACTGCATTGACGACGCGAGAGTCGACACTCTCCAACCAGAACTTCACCGCTTTGTTGAACGCACTCTTTTGCCTGCGGTAGGTTTTGAGATTTACCACCAACAGGTGAAGAGATCCTTCGCTCAGGAAAAACTGGTGGGTCAGTCTGTACACATCGTGGCCTCCGAAGTCACACGCCCGGATCTCTAGACTTTCGCCGTCTATCTCAGAACACCACGAGTCTATGTTCATACACTGTGTGCGATCCTTCTCCTCAGTCAGATGGGATTCGTCCGTTTGGAGAGCATTCTTCAGGCTTGTCTTTCCAGCGAAGGATTCTCCGAGCAGCACAACTTTCCGGTGCACGGTGGAAACTGGCTCTGACTTTGCCAGCTCTTCTTGGTAGGTCTTGATTCTCCCGACACCTTGCAGACAGACATCCAGTGGCGGCTGGACGAGAGGGTTCCTCTTGATATCAAATATCTTCAGCTGTGTCAGTTTGCCAAACTCTAAAGGTAGGATTGTGATACGGTTTCCTCGTATGTCCAGTTTGAACAAATTGTTGAGTCGGCATAGAGCGTTTGGAAGCTCTGTCAACAAGTTGTCGTCAACTTTCAACATGGTGAGTTTCTTCAGATGGTGCATCTCTTCAGGCAGATGTCGGATTCTGTTCTTTCCAGCGTCCAAGTCTCGGAGGCTAGGAAGCTGAAATATCACTTCCGGCAACTTCGTGAACTTATTGGCATACAGATATAGAGTGTGCAGCTTCTTCAGCTGGCCGAAGTTCTTTGGAAGATCACTGATGTTGTTTCCGCCGTCTTTGTATTGCCGGTGTCCAAGGTAAAGGATCTCGAGATTGGCCAAATAGCAAAGGTCTTCTGGGACGTTTTGTATCCTGTTTCCGCCTAGCCACAGCTCTTTCAAACTGGCGCTCATCTCCTTGATGCTTGGCGGGATACGTTCAATTACATTTTGGGAAATATTCAAACGTTCTAACCTCCTCAGCTTAACCAGAACCTCTGGAAAGACGGCGAATTTGTTATCCCATAGAGCTAACTGGATGAGATTCTCCAGTTTACTGAAGTCACGTCCCCTGGCGGGGTCGTCGGGTAGTGCTTCCAATCCATTACTATTTAGCCATAGGACGCCAATGTCAAATCCAGGTTCCTCTGTTTTTGCAATGATTTTTGTCAAGATGTTCTCTATGTCCTCCTTGGTGAGCTGCTTCCTTACCAAGTGGTTGGCATGCAGCCGCTGTCTTCCTTCTTCATCCTCCTCCTCCAACAAAAGTTCTACCTTACCGATCCTTAATGTAGAATGTGACATTTTTAGGGGTTCTCTTTTCGCGATTGACAAGCTCTAAAGACTAAGACGATTTTTTATTCCGATATTTACTCCTATAAGTCTCAGAAAAACAAGTTCTTTCTCAGTCATCCCGTGTCCCGAAGGTAACGTAAGTCAAGCGACACTTGGCGGGAAACGTGAACTACTGCAGGTGGGTCAGAACGAGGATCATTCTCTGTTGCTTCTGACATGGCGGTTATATATGTTCCTGCAATGTAAACAAAGTGTTGGTTTACATCCGAGAATGATTTCATCAGGTTAACATTATGTGACAACGCCGTACGCTTGGACCGCATTTGTAATACTGCAGTGACACCTTGCTGCTGTAAATCAGAACCAGTCATTGTCGCCCTGACGTTAGAAAAACAATGTTAGAAAAACTTCTGCTTTCCTTGAACGTATCAAGATCAACTAGTTTGCATGTAAGAGGGCCCTTTCCGAAATCAAACACAAATGAATTCAGCAGAAAACATATTCTATATTAAACTTTATCACATGTCAAACAGGTATGGCCTGAACTTATCGTGTTCGTGATGGCCCCTCTCTTACCTATCATTTACCGCATTTCTATGAATTGAATTGTTTTCTAACCTAAAACGATCAAGTTTATTTTGATGAATATGTCAAGCCGCCCCCTGAATATTTCACGCGGAATGTTTACTTTGCGCAGGTAAGTGGCTCAGTTCGTGTCTGGACATGTTCGGCACAGGCAAACATATTTTTATGATGTCGTTATGGTTGCTAAGGCAAGGTAAATGTTGACGCAAGTTGTCACATGATGGCGATATCTTTCATAGGGATACAAATAGCAACGAGAAGGGGCCAATGTACATTGTTTCAGCCCCGATGTACATTGTTCCTTAGTATAACATCGACGGAGAATGGCACAAAGGTGATGAAAACAACACAGACTCGGATGGATTACATACAATCATGTCGATGAGGAAACAGCGCACTGCTACGGTAAACAACACAGATTTTGTTAAAATACGTCACACGACTAAATTCGTTCGGCGTATCTACTAAAGATTGCCTCAAGACACATGAAGCCCACAGGGGAGGCTAAGAGGGGAAGTCAGGAAACATGAAGACATGGGGCATTGATGCTAGTGTAAGGGCAACAACAGGATGTATACCAGGAAGTACACGGGAGCTGCTGGTAGAGAGGGCCGGATGAGAACTAGCTCTTGGCGTATGGCCAAGGATATATACTAAGATTATTACTTCTCAGTCTATGATTGTCGACGTACACTTGGTACGAAAGGAAGCAGCAAGAGAAGAAATTCTTTAAACATTGCAAGCTGTGGGTATATAAAACGTTACACCACTTACAATAAATCCCTTCTCAGCTCTCGCTATATGGACTGTAACCCGACAGAAAGGTACCACAGAGACAGATGTTAACACGGGTACATTTGAGCCAGTCACGAGTATTTGCTGTGTGTACTAACTTATCAGTCACATGTATGGGGAACCCCCGCATGATCTGAGTAATAATATTTTTATTCGTATGGAAACGCCTTTACGTAACCAATTGGGAAAACGCTTTACAATTTGTTTGTGGATAACATTACATATTAGTGCACAGTGCGGGGTTAACAAACAAATAAGAATGAAAGCTCATCTGTGTTGGTAGAATACATAGTTAAAGAGTTTGACTTGTTCCAACACAATAAGGAGAACTCACCATAAATTTTCGGCTGATCCCGTCAACCTTCGTCAGATTTGTGATGCAATCGCTGACTTTCCGGAAGTCGGAAACGTGATGACGTCAGGAGTGCATCAAAAGTGGCGGGAAGACGGTATCTCCCACCATCACGGTTCAGAGAGGGTTGGTGGGCCCTGATGTAAACTGCCTCCTTCACGCCTCTCACAAAGTAATCCTGCTCCGTATCTAGAATGCGCACCTTGTCCAATGTAACTGTATGTCCGGGGGACTCGATGTGTATGTGTTGCGACACTTCCGATGTGTTTGAACTGGGGCGCCTGTGTTCCAGAAATCTAGTCTTGAGAGGCCGTTCTGTTTCCCCTATGTATGTCTCTGGGCAAGGTCCTCTGATATTTTGACCTGCGCACCGAATGTGGTAAATCACGCCACACTCTGGAACACAGGCGCCCCAGTTCAAACACATCGGAAGTGTCGCAACACATACACATCGAGTCCCCCGGACATACAGTTACATTGGACAAGGTGCGCATTCTAGATACGGAGCAGGATTACTTTGTGAGAGGCGTGAAGGAGGCAGTTTACATCAGGGCCCACCAACCCTCTCTGAACCGTGATGGTGGGAGATACCGTCTTCCCGCCACTTTTGATGCACTCCTGACGTCATCACGTTTCCGACTTCCGGAAAGTCAGCGATTGCATCACAAATCTGACGAAGGTTGACGGGATCAGCCGAAAATTTATGGTGAGTTCTCCTTATTGTGTTGGAACAAGTCAAACTCTTTAACTAAACAAATAAGAGGTTAACAACATGAAACACATTAACAACATGAAAAACATTGCAAATTGAGTCCAAGTTGTAATAATCTTTGAGGACCAGTGTCTAAAATTTCGATTTCCTAGACGTCTTGTGCTTCGGATAGATACTACGTCATTCCCGACAACGTTGTTTTCCCCCACTTTTACTCTCTATACAATATCCGGCTAGTAGCGGGCCCAGTACTGTTGGTTCCTGACTGTCACGACTATCTGACATATCTGACACAAAACAGCTGATCTGATCTGCTTAAGCTTTAAACCCTACTGCCATATTCGGAAAAAGCGGAATTCAGCTCACGTAGTCGGATTCTGCTCGGACATGTTGATAAAAACAACAAACGAAGTACTTACTGTAGTCTAAAGTCCATTGACAGAATTGGATACTGTACGAAAAATGTGTGAGTCCAACAAACGTCAAACAAACCAATGATATGTTTTAAACATTAGAATAAAGCACACGCCGGTCTTGTGACTCACTCAGTTAGGGAAATTCCCTGTGTCGTCATCCACCGTGAGTTACCGGGATACGTGAGACCCCTCCTCTTTCGTTATCCAAATTTGTCATTGTTTCTCTCCAGCCAGTGTAATGTAGACCATGTTAAATCACAATAGCACAATAGACTCAGAACTAAACCCGTGCCACCTTACTGTCCAACCTTGTAATATATCATACGATATAAGAAAAGCCGGATTATGTCATTGGCATTGCCGTTGAATAGTGGAATACGCCCCCTCCCATACATACAGACACGCACGTGTAAGGGGTTCGTTGTTGATCGTCGTGGGATTTCCGCCTCCGAGTACACGGTGTAAAGTAAGAGCAAGACAAGAAAAGAAGAGGACACAGAGCACACAAAAAAGACGTCCGTACACAAAGACTTCAACTCAAAAACCTCTCGTTTATTCTAAGAACGTGATCGAACGTCGTCGATCTTAACGTATACGTACGGATCCTAACGTAGCCGTTCGGACGTCGAACGGACGCTAACGTCGCCGTTCGAACGTCCGAAACGGCTTACCTAATGCAACATCTAAACACCTTATGTCATTCCCTACACTTTCCCCCCTAGTAATTTTTCGCCGTCCTCGGCGAACGATCACTATAAAATGTCATTCCCTACACTTCCCCCCCTAGTAATTTTTCGCCGTCCTCGGCGAACGATCACTACAAAATATCAGGTTTTAAAAAAAAAACGTTTTCTTGTCTAACTACTATAAAACGAGAGAAATGTACATGTGCCTTTACTGCTAGGCATCTGTAGAAACCATACATTTACGGTATCGGGAACTACTACCGGGTTTCTATTTCAGAGTTTAAGTAGAGTTTGCAGTGTTCACGTTCAGATTGGTGAAAACGTCGCGTCGACGTCCTTCGGCGTCAGTTAGCTGTCGGAGTTTTCGCGTCTCTCAGACTCGTCTCTCGGCGCTCGTCTCTCAGCACTCGTGTCAGCACGCGTCAGGACCGCTTACTGGTTAGTGGTTCCCCGCTGTGTTCCTCCCCTCCTCCGTGTTGCAAGGAGCACGAACGCCCGGCCGCAGTCGCCCCTCAGTTGCGGTAGCCCTCACCGGTCCTTAGTCGAAGGGTCGTCCGGCGAAGATGGCGTCGCTTCAGGGGTCCCCGTTAGGGTGATGACTCGGACGGGTCGCTCTTCCGGGATCGGATGGCGCGGCGGGAAGTGCCCTCTCCATCGCCAAGCTTCGATGTCCCACGTGGACCTGTGCAGGATGGGGAAGAGAACACACAAACACACACACCAAGCCTGACCGCCATAATCTACAAATAATTTTTGACCTCAAAGTATGGGAGAACATACTCCCACTCGGACTCAAACCCAAGTTAATATTAATTGTAGTGTCTAGTGAAGTAAATCCTACCCACCCTGGGAATCACGAACTCTACAACCAGAACAAAGTAGACTCGTTCAGCACAAAAGCACCGTTACTAGTAAATAATTACTCTAGAGCTTAGATATTATATATAGATGATCAGAATCAATTTGGGAAAGTGCAACCACCTTATCTAGCTAAAAGTAGTATGAATTCCCGAAGGGCCGAGGCCCAACCCCCGATGTCTGGGTTTCCAAGGAAAGCATAACACTTGATTCCCCCCACTAACTACAAACCCCAAGATGGCTGCACATTTCATTAGCCGAAAACACCTTATTCATTGTCTGAAAACTTCTGGGTAACGGATAGGAGGTACTCCTCTGTTCTCCCTAACCGGATATCTAGGGTCTTCCGGACCGCCATCGCCCACTGGAGGCGCTACAGGCATTTGTACAACAACAATGGGCAGGTCCCCATCCTCCTCACGACCCTCATTATCACTTTCACTATCAGTTGTGGCACTGTCTTCTGGCTCACGCCTATCTGCGCGCCCGTCCTTTTGTTCGGCACGTGGCCGCCTTGTGTTGCAGGGGTGAGGAGCAAACATACAGGGAGTTAACATATCCCTGTGTAGGGTTCTACTGGGACCACCTCCCCTCTCCGGAGTGACAACATAAACCGGGATATCCACGTTGGGTTGTCTATCTACCACGTGTGGGATCTGTTCCCACTGATCTTTAAGTTTAGAAGGACCCCGAGTCCTCTTGTTTCTAACTAAAACTCTTTCTCCAGGTAGCAAAGGAGCTGTGCGAGCTGTCCGGTCATGTAACTTCTTCTGACCTGCCTTTGCAGATTCAGAGTTCTTAGTAACTAAGTCATAAGCGTACTTATACCGTTGGTGATGTTTCTCTACCCACTCATCCGGACTTACTGTATCACCCGTGTTTTCCTCTGCAGAGTCTATGCCCAGAGTTAAATCTAGTGGTAGTCTCGCTTGTCTACCAAACAGTAGGAAGTACGGGGAGTACCCAGTGGTTGCGTGCTGTGTATTATTATACGAGTGGACCAACTCAGGTAGGTATTCAGGCCAATGACGTTTCTGCTGCCTTGTCAATGTACCCAGCATATTG
>NW_017803379.1:2690229-2699184 GCF_001625305.1 Branchiostoma belcheri | reverse complement strand
ATCACATTCATACCCAGAATCCCGGCGCAGACCCACATCCATCTTCAACAATAATTACCCCACGCTTTGGAAGCGTGCGACCCCTAAACGTCACATCAAGCTCGCAATACCCGACAAACTTAATGGGTAGTCCGTTGGCCCCTGTTAACTTCAACCAACTTGAAACGTCCTTAAGTCTCTCCCCTCTTTCCCCGAAATGTGATTTGAAAAAACTAAATGTCATGGTAGTAACCTGCGATCCCGTATCAATCAGGCACGGGACGTTTACTCCTTCAAAATCCACGTCTACTACATTACATTTCCCGATCGTCCGAGACAGAACGGACTTTAAGTCATCACTAATACATGTATCACTATTTACACTCATACCTTGGGACGCACAACTAGCTACTGACTTCACCCGCGCACCTGGTCCCTCGGCCGCGGGCCTAACTAGTTTGGGGAATGAGTGTTAGTCTGATTCTGGGGCCTGCGGGTGTTGTTCTGAGGCTTAGTACGGGCGTTGTTGTATCTAGACCCCTGGCTGCCCCAAGGGCAGTCCCTCTGGATATGCCCCGGGTCCCCGCAAACGTAGCACCTCCTTACATTGGGGCACTCTCGCTGTATGTGTCCTGGTTCCTGACACGAATAGCAGATCGGGCGTCCCTGATTGTCCCATCCAGCCTGTCCTTGTCGGACACCGTTAGGTTGGACCCTGGGTGAACCCTGTCTACGGCTGTTTTGATTTTCAAACTTTAGGCTGTGAAGCTCCTTACGTAGGGACTCCATCGTCTTACCCGTTTCCTCCCTCAACCTAGCCATCTCAGCAAGCAAAGCCGACTCTACCATTGTCGCATTTTGTCGGGCTTCACCCTTTTCCCGGCCCCATTCCCCACTCAGGTGAAGGGCTTCAAGTCTGACATCTGGGAACTTCCTGGGGTTTGCCGCGCTAGCTGATCTAATGTATTGGCGTAACTGCCTCTCCAGGTCCTTATCCCTCAGACCATCTAAGAATCTATCCCTTAGCATGGTATCTTCTTCCGCTAACGAATTTCCCCGCCTCCTGGCTGCTCTTTTTAGGAGTTCCTGTAAGCTTAGCGCGTATACAGTTATGGATTCTCCTCTCTCTTGTTCCCTAGCATAGAACATACCCATGATTGCTGACACCGGGGCAGTGTCCCCAAATGTTGCTTTCAGAACATCGCTCACTTTCGTCTTATCTTTTTGGTCGTCAGTCGACAACACAGCTATCTGGCGCTTGGCCTGCCCCTCGAGATTCCTATACAGTAACCCTGCTTGCTGCGCCTCTGGTGTGTTATATAGCAAGAAAGCACTTTCCATTTCGTCCAGCCATTCCTCTACGACGGGGCCCGTAGGAGACCCAGAAAACTTTGTCCACTTTCTTTCGAATGGTACGTACATAACCGTGGTGGCGTGTGCCCCCTCCTGTCCTTCTGCCATTGTTAAAGATAAAACCTAACAACTTCTATTCACTAACTTCGACCCTGGCTCTACACGGACTCACTTCAATTCCCACTAAAATCCTAAAGCAAATTTCACTAAGCGGTCAGGCAGGCAATGCATGAATGTGTTTCTCTAACCTTCGGTCCTCCGCTGTCCTCACGATGTTTGGTGTTCTCAGGTTCTCGGCGATAAATCCCAAATCCCATCCTCGTCGCCAAATGTAAGGGGTTCGTTGTTGATCGTCGTGGGATTTCCGCCTCCGAGTACACGGTGTAAAGTAAGAGCAAGACAAGAAAAGAAGAGGACACAGAGCACACAAAAAAGACGTCCGTACACAAAGACTTCAACTCAAAAACCTCTCGTTTATTCTAAGAACGTGATCGAACGTCGTCGATCTTAACGTATACGTACGGATCCTAACGTAGCCGTTCGGACGTCGAACGGACGCTAACGTCGCCGTTCGAACGTCCGAAACGGCTTACCTAATGCAACATCTAAACACCTTATGTCATTCCCTACACACGCACAAACGCACACGCGCGCGCGCCACACACACACACACACACACGCACAAACACAAACACTCTCACACAGACAAACACACACGCACATTTTCAGTTCATAGTTATCTTATCTTATATTATTTTATTATCTTATATACAACGTATCTACATGTGAGCATCTTAGAAAACATTATAAAAATGTACTTAGTATGTGAAACCTCTAACAAGTTGAAGAGGAAGGCTCAAGTATTTGTTCGTCACTCGATGAATCACCCACCACTTGCCGTGCCGCCCACACACGGTAAAAGATTTGTGCTTATACCCGTGTAATGTGGCCAACAACAGTAACATTTCTAGAATTCGTGGCACAATTAACATGTCTCTGGGCATAAAACTGAAGTACAGCCATTCTACTACCGACACAGGGGATTAATTCTCTGGCTATGGTTATACATATGAAGTCTGAACCACGTACCGTTTGAAGGTATAAAGTCAAGTCACGTACGAGGAAGTGTTGACGTCCCTGACAGGCCGCTATGAAACTGGAGCGCCGAATTCTTCTGCAAAGTTCCTGTCACCACTGAATATTCTTGTGTCACTCACTAAACTACATACACCCAGAAAATAGGAAGCCGTACAAGTGTATTCATGAACTCGAGCGTTAGAGAGAAGTAGACACTTCCCTCTACAATCAGTCAAAACAACATACTGTTCTCAGCAGAAGTGTCACATGATCTGGCAGCCTGCCACAAGTGAAAAGTCAACCTTTGCACAAGCCCGCCAACAATTCAAATACGTTGTAAACAGTAGCTACGACCACGCACTCGGCTGGTGGCAGATTCCCACTTCCTCCTCCTGAAGTATGTAGATATGAACCATTCTTCTCACATTGCGGAAATTTTCTCCCCCGCATGTAAAACTATCACGCTGTTAGTTTTGTGACTGTAGGTGTGGTCGGCGACTGGCAGAACACTTTCACGGTGGCTCAGAGCGAGGCTTATGACACCAAGCACAAGAAGAAGTTGTCAGGAACCGGTCTGCAGTTCGACTTTGAGTAAGCAAGAACTGACAGCACCGACCGTTTTAGTAATGCATACCGATGTATGTTTATTTCTCACTTTTCAATATTCGACTTTGGGTCAAATACAACGGTCTGGTGTCGGCTAACTTCTTTTGAATAAAAATGCAGATATCGTCATTAAGACACTATATGTAAGAGATTAATGCATCTTCAAATCCCGTTCCCATATTTAAGTCCACTGACTATTCAGGAGGTTGTTTAACAGTTTATCATGGCGGAGTGCCAGCCGAGGCCGTCCGTTCCTTCACCGTCTCTCTTGCCACGCATCTCTCGAACACCTTCTTGTAAACAGTAGCAGCAGTGGGCTGAGAAAATGTCGCCGCAAAGTACGCCTCCTGGAGAACATGGCAAGAACAACAGAGAGCTCTCCATGACACGCCCACAAATATACATGTATTTGCTTCATATGCATGGGCTTCATAAGATGAGAGACCAGTCGGCCACTAAAACATATACATACCATTTTTTCACCCAGAACACAACCAAGGACACTCTTTCATGCTCGAATCCACGGATATCTTAGACCGCGAAACCCGCTGGTGGGAACGGGGAGTTAGAGAGGCAATATATGAGAGGATGTATAACCCCACCCTCAACAGATACGTGAAAAAAAAAGATCGATCCGGAACATCTGGACCCCAAAACTTAATCATATGCCGAGAACCAAAGAAACCCGTTCAACCCACCGTGAGTTACAGCTGCGAACACACAAACAGAAACCCCAGAGGTAATGATTTTAATACGTCTAAAACAGATCTATATCTACAGATGACAGGGACACCTTCCGTGATCCGTCGGCGGCGTCGATGCCTGCCCAGACCAGCGCGTCGTCCCCGCCGATCTTGTCGTCCAGCAGCTTCATGTCCGCCGTGATGTAGTGGTTCGCCTGGACGCTGTACGTCCCGTCGTTCCACATCAGGACCCGCGCCTTACCCGTCACGTTATGCCGAAGAATCTGCAATTAAGCAACGAAGACGTATGTGTGACAAAATAGTGGATTTGAAAAGTCGCAAAACTAATAATTCATAGAGTACGTACCCCTAAAACAGTGTATCATACATACTTTCAGATCGCCAGCTCCGCGCTGTATCCAGTCCTCTCGGTCCGGCTCCCAGAGATACAGTTTAGCGCTTTGCTGAAACATTACCCGCTCTTCATTCTGATCTTCCCTTGTGAGACTCGACAAAGTCTGTGCTTGTGTTTCTTTGTGTCCTCCTGTGCGATTTGCGTGTAGATTGGTTAGCTCCTTCGGCATCGACTCGGGCATTTTCGGCGTACCGTCGCTGGCGATCGTGATCTCCTCGCCAATCGTCGGAAGGCATGGCCCGTCAGAAACAGATAGACTCGGGAAAAGCTGCAGACCTGATGTCAAATGTGGGTTCTCCATACAAGAAACTGTCGATTCTGGTTGTTTTGTCAGTATCTGATGATATGTTCCCTGTTAGGTTAAGCAGGAAACAAAAAAAATCTATGGAAACGTCTCGATCACATTTTAGAATCTTTTACGTTTCCGTGTGAGAAGAAGAACTTTATTGCATGGCAATTGTAGCGGGTACAACGTATGGCAACATTTACATATTTAGTTGGTATTATATAATAAACGTCAGGGCATTCTTTTACCCCGCAAGCCTTGTTTTCTGGTGTTTTGTAGTCCCTTCCGTCATCGACGCCTTGTGCTGTCCGCTGCCTTGCTCCCAGAGGGTCATGGGCACTACCCGGTGTGAACTCAGACCTCGCTTGTTCGAAGCCTGGCCACCCATCGCCGTGAACTTGGATCCTGTTTGTGGTTTCCTGGCAGAAAATGTTGTCAACGGCGCGCTTGACCGCCTGGAGTTGTCGCTCTGAGGGAATCTGCTGCACATGATCCAAACTGTAGTCGTTCCAGTCTTGACTTGCGCAAATTTCTGCCGCCCTAAAATGTACGTGAAAGAAAAACAACATAGTTGTTTCGTGTCTGTAATGTGTACGCCGTCATTTCTGTTTTGTCTCACTCCTGGCCCGCGCTAAGGAAATGGGAACATACTACGAGTACAACCTTTACAGCCTTCTCCGTTGTAAACGCGTGCATGCATATCTTCATGATGAACTGTAGAAAATGCTAGCCTTCCCATCAAAGATGGTAAAACCTCTCAAATAGTTTATATACATACAGTCCGTGACAACTGGTAAGCTTCCGAAAGATCTACCTAATCAAGACTTACCTTATCCTACCGTACCGTTTCGTCTGATGCTTACCTCACTTGGACAGCATGTGCCTCCTGTCGAGGATAAAAACAAATGCATCAGTTTCATGAAGAGTCTTGCACTTTGGCTAAGAGGAGACGACAGCAATCCAGTAGTGTATAAACTGAATACTAGATAGTTCGGTCGTGTCAACTGTGTAGCGGGTCGTCTATAGCTGCCTATACTTGTGTTTTTGCAACAGAAACGATAGATTTCTCTACCTGTAGGAATTTCTCCGAGTTTCCCCCCTCCGCCAACAGAAATCTTGAGTCTTCTCGGATGGCGTTCAGACCTCTCTTGATGGCGTCCAGCCGTTCTTGTTTTTCTGCTCTCTCAGCCTTGACCGACGCCACCATTTGTACTGTCTTCAAGTCCAATGCTTGTTTAATGGCTTCCATCTGCGATTTTATTTCGCTTATAGCTTTTCTAGCATTGTTCTGTAAACAAAATAAGAAATGTTAGTAAACATCTGCCCGGAAAAAAAAGTTCAACGAACAGTCTATTAAAACAGTCGTTGCGTTTCCATCTTCATTGGACGTTGCCATGGTAACGGAAGATGATAGACAGTACTCACGGACAGCGCCATCTCCACATCTGTGATCTTCATCTGGGTTTTCCTACAGCCGATCGAGATGTCCATCAAACTAACCTAGAAAAAATACAAAATTTTCCTTGAAAGGGATATCTTATAATATTGGTATGAAAACCTTTTTCACCAACATAATATCTGGCAACTACGCAGTTCGCTCACAGTTTTGTCATATGATTAAAACCAGTACCAATGCTATGATGATGACGCACCTTTCTCAGAGACGTCGCCACATACTTGTTCTTGACGTTATGTTGCGGTGAACCGGCCGGATGCCTTCCTCCAGGCTCTTTGATACACTGCAGACAGCACTCCTCCTCACAGACCATACAGTACATCAGCAGACTCTTGCCGTGCTCCCTGCACCCGCCAGGCGGCTGGATCCCGCGGCTCTCCGTTCTCGGAAACAGCCTGGCGTTCCCGTTTGCGCCGAAATTCCCGCCGTTTCCAGACTTTCTGCAAGCGTCCGCCATGTTAGCGAGCACGTGGTTGAAGGGAAGAGACTCGATCCCACGCGGAGGTAAACTGAACGGCATCCGACATTCCGGACAAGTGAAAAATTCCGCTCGTTGCTGGTGTATAGCCATGCCTACCCAGTCCGAAATACACTTCTTACAGAAGGAATGGCGGCACGGCAAAACCAATGGACAGAGGAAGAGTTCCAAACAGATACTACAGAAGAGAGTGGGTTCAATTTGTCCCGCCATAGCGACCGGTATAAAAATCAGTCTGCCAGGCATCGTCACGTCACAAGAGTGTTTTGTTTTGATCTTTCAAGAATGTCGTTCGATAAATTGTTCCATGACCTCATTCTTGTATTTCGTTGTTGCCGACAGTGCCCGTTCTAGAATACGGTGCCCTCCGTGCCGAACTGGTATAACTGATGTTTAAAGCAATGAGATTACCAGCAATGTTTGAAACACATGCAGGGGGCTATCAAAATAAAGGTAGCTGGTACTCGTTGTCAGTCTAGAGTTATCCTCACCAATGAGCTTTAATTCAATTTAATTTCAAGCTCATTGTTCTCATCAAGGCATAAGATTTCAGTTAGAACATGAAACAGTATTGACTATTGCATCATATATGCGATAGAGAACCGTGTAGGCAAAGCTGTCCCCACGTCATCAGATGACGTCACAAATTGTTAGGTAACCGGTTGCATGCGGTGTCGATTTAAATGGAGCCATCACGACTTTGGGTAATTATACACACATACACCCTGTGCAGGTAAATTCGTAAGGTGTGGTCTCATTTATGAGAAACAAAGAGAACGTCTTCTGGGAGAAATATGTCCCGCCGATCGCGATCTTCTGTGAGAGTTCCGGCTAAATTTGATTAATTACGTTGTAATTGCCTAAATTAAGATAAGAACGCACCGTCATATGTTGACAAATTTTCCAAAGATGACAAATATATAATGATTCGAGTATAAAAGCGTTACATCACAGTCGTATGTTTTTGCCATTACAGTCATACTGTATTTATATGACGTTACGGGTTCTAAGTACATGTAGTTCGTTTGAGAAAAGTGAGGAATGGAGTTTGTTTAGTTGTTAACCAGAAATCTCTAGTGTCTTAGAAATCAGATAGGCGGGGACGATTGTAACGTATCGGAGCCAAAATCAATTACACAAATGTTATCGATCTGAACGAGCCCCTGCTGGACTTAATTAATTGTAATGAGAGGGTCACAATTGGAGCTGGCGATGACTGACGTTGATAGGAGAACACACGTGGAGAAGATAAATTGGGATTTCCCAGAGGATAAGGGTTGGAAACAGGGAGGGAGGAGAAAAACTATTCCAAAGGGAATGTAGGTAGAAGGGTTGTAGTGAGAAAAACGTGGGAATCTTATGTAGCAACGTTATCTGTTGGCTCGCACTTTTGTTGGTGACTTTGTTTGTTGTTCTTCACAAACGCTGCAATCTGTAGCTAACGGTATGTGGGGAAAGGACATATAAGAAACAATTACAGAAATAGCTCCTCGTCATTTTGATAAGGCGATCAAGTCATTACGTTTCTATGCTAAACTCTAATGTGTAGGAATGTGTTGTTATCACATGAGGGTCCGTCACAAGTAACTCGGGGATCAGCTTCAAGATAAGTTAAGTTGTCGACAACCAAGAGCTCGATCACAACAGATACGACAGGTATCGTCGTTAAGCTATCGCATACTGAGGATTAGGATCATCACATTTCTTACCTAGACGATTAATCAACATCAGTATATGGCATATCATACTGCTTTGAAAAAACAGTTCGTCACGAGTATCTTACAGTGTGTTCTCTTTCTATTTAAAAAAATACGGTAGGAAGAAGACACTACCCCACCTCTCCCAACATGTGCTTGAAAACTATGAAGAACTAGATTTTCAATTTCTAAAAGAGGACTCTTACTGTTTCATATTCAAAGAGACAAATTGTTGAATATTTCCAGATTACTTCAAACCTAACTTAGATACAGCGATAACTGCAATTCTATGACAAGTATGATTTTCAAAAGTTTCTCTTTGTTTTTCAAATCATGTGTTTTGTTATTGTTGTCCATCTAAACCTTTATCCGCGTATTTCAAACAGGTATACAAACACCTTTACAATCTGACCTGTTTTTGTTAGAGTGCATCGTGACTACTAAGCAGAAGGAATAGGATTAACACCGGAGATAAACTGTAACAGATATACAGTTTAATTATACCTGCACACTCCCTATTTGGGTATATCGTTTACCTTATGCAGTATTTCCTATGCTTATCGCTAGGTGGCGCACGTGTACAAAGCTTTAATCGCAAAGCATCACGGGATATCATGACGTAATGACTATGTTCGCCGCCATTTTCCTTGTGCGAACGCCAAGGGGTGCACGTTGTTTCCCTACTCCTTATTTTTTCGGATTTTCTTTCGGCGTTATGCCCAAAAAGAAGGATAAAACGAAGTCTTCTGCCCACGGGGGCGATTCAGGTAGCCTTTCGGAGGACCAGACAGGTCGGAATGGCAAGAGAAGTGGTCAGTTTCCCAACGTTAGGCAGGCAAAATTCCTTGCCGTGGAAAAGACAGGCGTGCCTGTACTTGCCTCCGGACAGGAGGAAGAGGAGTCGGGTGAACGAAAAGTCCCCGCT
>NW_017803379.1:2653899-2687700 GCF_001625305.1 Branchiostoma belcheri | reverse complement strand
CCCTGGCCAGGTGGGTTAAGTCAGTGTTAAGCACGGCAGGTGTCGACACAGCAACTTTCTCAGCTCACTCCACTCGAGGAGCGTCCACTTCAGCTGCTGCAGCTGCCGGGGTGTCTCTACATAGCATCATGAAGGCAGCGGACTGGTCACGAGAGTCTACCTTCCTGAAGTACTACAGGAGGGACAACAACCAACACACGTTTGGCCAGGCTGTGCTGTCCACGGCTCTGAAGTCTGCATAAGGTAAACGATATACCCAAATAGGGAGTGTGCAGGTATAATTGAGGATTAGGCAAATTGTACTTACCATGAAGGATAATCCCAATTATACCTCACACGAACTATTTGGGTATATCTTCCCACCCTTGCTGTTCTTCAGCTTCCAAGTAGCTGAGAATGCCCACCCATGGTGAACAGCACAGACTCTTTCTCGCACGTCGTCAAATGGCGGCGAACATAGTCATTACGTCATGATATCCCGTGATGCTTTGCGATTAAAGCTTTGTACACGTGCGCCACCTAGCGATAAGCATAGGAAATACTGCATAAGGTAAACGATATACCCAAATAGTTCGTGTGAGGTATAATTGGGATTATCCTTCATGGTAAGTACAATTTGCCTAATCCTCAATTATCTCGGACTTGGTAACCTGCAATACAGCTTAGTATCGCTATGTATATACGGGCCTTTGTCTTAAGGCAAGACCTGTGGTATGACAAATGCACTCTAGGAAGATTAACCATTTATTGTACACACAAGTATACTTTTATCAGACAATGGATGTAATGAAGATACGTTGTGCAGCTCATATCTAAAGGAACGGTCTGCTCTATTCTTAAAAAGCTTTGAAAGCCGGAACAATACTAGTCTAGTCTACACTCGCCAATCAAAAACGTCCCCCAACGGTTTGCCCCCACCCCCACACCCTCGTCCATACTTAGTTTGTAGCTCCCCATCCGGCTCTTCTGACTGCACAAACACTTGACAAATATTGGCAACGTATTTGTACGCGATGCACTTCTGTTCTTTATATCAGTTTCGCAGTTTGACCCGAGTCCCACTGTTTGTTCTTCGTGACAAGTGCTGAACAATGAGCCACGCGACTCTTTCTTTCAACTTTGATCCGCAGGATCATCTGTAATTACAAAATGTCGAGGTTGAATCGGCTGGAATTGCTGGAAAGAACCAGCCGTTTCGAATTCGACCTCATTTTCTCGATAATCTTTAAAAATGCCGCGACAATGGCTCCCGATGCGACTTCAAAGTGTCCCAGCGGCTTTTGAAATCGCTGTCGTCTGCAGGAGACTTTCTGAGGAAAAACACCTGGATCGTGCTCACCTGATCTCCCAATTTCGCGCCGTCTCACTTGACAGACCAGCCACCGCGTCGCCCTCTGAAACCGCCGGCGCGATGCCGCTTTGTGTCGCCGCCTGAAAGAATGCAGTCACCCGGCTACCCCCACTTATGAGATAACCCGAACAAAAGTACACTTATCTTTTAAAACCTCTCCGATGGTCGAAATTATCGTCAGAACCAGTTGGTTTATCTGTGAAATACCGCTATTTTCCTATCGAGTTTAATAGACGAGGATTGTGTCCCTTTCTGTGCTTAATCCTGTCCCATCGTGGATTAGATTAAACTCGTCAAAAAAGGTGTCATAATGAAGCACTAAATTTGAGCTCCATAAGCATCGCAGTCTTCTTCACTTGGTTACGTTTTATGCGAAATTGAGATGTGTGTATTAGTTGCTATTACATTAGTTCTTCTATTCTATGACTTGATGACAGAATATTCGGAGGAAGAGTGCTTAGAACGTTTAGAGCCGACTGAAAAGACAGTGTTTCGCTTCAAGCAGTGAGGTTAACAGGTGGTTGTTATTCGCTAGTGATATTTCGTACTTTCCTTAGCCTTTTCCCACATGTCATCTCACCCACATCACGTTTTCCTTCCTTTCAGCCATTGTGATACTATTTCTTTCTTAGAATCATTTGACAGTTTGGCTCATTTTAATCTGGAGTGGTCTAAAATATTCCAAATATCACAAGATTTCCACGTCTCAATACTGGTGGCTTATTGCGGCATGTAGTTTGCAATCGTGCAATTTGGAGACACGTTTGGGCCGTTTGGGGACTTTTTCTAAATGATTGACATCTCTTTTGGACGACAAGATACTTGGTAAAGTGATTCATCCATCTTGGTAGAGACTGATATCATCGGTGACTCTGACGGGCTCCTGACGGGAAGACTGTCCCGCTCTGGTCGGAACCGTCTTCTGAAGTCAGCCGCTGACCAGAAAATTGGCCACGGGTCTCGGTTTAACTACAATCCTCAAAGGGCTGAGGAACATCGCCGCGAGTTATATAAAATGTGGTACACAACAGACGATAAATGTAAGATACTGAACGATATGATTCTAACAGTGACATACAAAAATTGTACGACATTGCCTATACATTAAAGCCCTGAACCAAAAAAGGAAACCGTCTTACATAACAAGACATTTGTCACAATAGAGAGTGAGTTAAGGCTTTCCAAGGAGTTTAAAACCTTCTTGGGCTTTCTAAAACCGTACAGATGTAAAATAAACACTTTTAGAAGATTCAAGTGACGATGGGTGTTCTATTTTTATTGATGGGGACAATGTATACTGTTTCGAAACCTTGGTTTTATTTTGAAGTAAAATACACAACATGCAGTATCAAGGATCGAACAGAAGGGGGCGCTGTCAGTTCTATTTTCCCCATTTATATATGCAGGCAAACATCTGACTGATTATAGTAATAGAGCACACTGGCCAGATGTGAAGTTCAGAAACTATTAAAGGTAGAAAAAATACAATGGCAGAAACACAGATACGAAAACACTTCGAATAGTTATCATTCTTTGGTAGCGTTGCCAATGACAACGATAACTTCTTTTATTCCACACCGAAGTATCTCAGACAAAGTAGGAAAATGCTTCGGCAATTTCCTTTGTATCAGACCAATATTACGCCTTCGCAATCACAGTACCGAACCGACGGCCGAAAAGAGCCGAAGTTGCTGCGCGGAGGATTTAACATGCCGCCATCATTGATAGAGAACATACAAGCTACTAATTTTCACATACCGCTACAGACCTTAGCGATAGGACCACGATTTGTTGGCAGCATTTTTCAAACACGTTTGCAGATCACAGGAATTTTGATCAGTGACTTGAGACGCCGGTGACAAAAAAAGCACCCAGAGCGCAAACCTTCGCTGTAGCATAAAGACTAGTATAACATTTTCTATGCAGAAACCAATATAACGTGTACTGCACGAAATCGTCGTAGACCAGAACACAGTGTAGAGTGCAATGCTCATACTGCCTGATACGTGAGCCTGCCGTGCCGCACATCTGTTACTAAGTATTTCCAGGTCTACAAAGACTGGTACACCTGCGCATGCTCCCTGGTTAACGTTACGATGATTCATTCCAGTGTCACAGAGTACGTAAACAGCTTGACTCGTCATCAAAATCCTATCTTCGCTTCACTACATCATCTTGATCAAACGAAAATTCTCATTTTCTTACTTTCTTACTTACTTTCTATTTATTATATTCTTAAATCCTTAAATAAGTACCACCTGATATCTGAAAGACTAGCACTGTCCATGTCGCGACGGATTTCTTTCCAATTGACTAGAAGCATCACCGTGGAGTAACCTTAACGTTGGTCGTTTCTATCTCTACTTCCTGCCCATAACCGGATGGGCACGCTCAATTCTACTCCATTTTGATGATTACCTATCATTTCTCTGTCTTCCGGTCCGCACGCACACACCACACACAGATACTCTATTCACCAGCCGTTACCGATATTCAGACAAAAAACAGACACTTTGAAATTACCCGTGTAGTGCCCCCAGGCATGATTGTATCAGTCCGTCTGGTCTTTGATGTCGTCCACAAGTACAAGTCTCCTAAGTGAAGACGCGCTGCGCCAATATCAGGCCTCAAACATCAAAAGAAACTCAGTCTAGACGATGGCACACCGATGTTGGTTATCACTGAGAGACAGGAAAAAATCTCTCTTTTTTTACAACAAAAGAGGTCAGAGACCGCATATATAACAGAGGAGAAAATGGGATGGGCTTTTGGGCCATGACACAGTTGTAATTGTTTGAAAGATGTGGTAACTGTGTCATTTTATGACACCACACTAAAGAATCATTGCAGTGGTTTTATTCAAATTTATACCGTGCATATTATAAGAGAAAAAGGTTTCGACGAAGTTCATAGCCTACCATGACCCTGGGTGGAGCATGGCAGAAAACTTTTGCCATCGTTTACGACCTAAGTGTGTACTTCTATACATATGACGATACGTGATAATTTGTTTGTTTGTTTGTTTGTTTGTTGTCTTTATGGCTGAAGGTTCAGTTGAAGAGAATTTCTGTATCGCCACGAGCGTTTGGGTACCGGAAAACAGAGGCCACGCGTCCTGTATTAGTGCAAACATCCCAGGATCGATATAATCACATCCGGACAATACGGCGTCCTCGCCCGGAGAGAAAGGCCCGCACACCCGGCACACACCCGCCTTTTGTCCCACTGATCTTCGGCTACAACATCTGGTTATGGCGTCATTAGTTTGCCACAAATGAAAGAGATCTATCTACTGTAACAGCTAATATTACTGGGCTTTAGCATGAAAGTTTATATGAGTTGGTAATTTACATAGTGAAATATGAAACTGTTCTCGGACTCAAAAAGAAATTCGGTTGAAAATTCCGGTGAGCCTAATTTGAGTTGGAGAACAATTGAATTTTTCACTATATTACTAGTTTTTTTCCGTGACTGGTGATTTCAAGTGAACTTTGGACGCGTTGTTCTATTCTATGATGCATGTGTGATGCATTGCACGTGGTTACATACTTAAGAATTACATCTTATATCTTATTCTTAAACTTTATCTCTTACGACCAAAGTAATGCATCTGCAATATACAGATAAATGAACGTACAAAATATAGTAGCAGAGTAAGGATTGAAAATACGTGGACCAGACCGACAGAGGGAGTGTATGTCAACTACATCTTAACGCATATCATACCATTTTTTCCGTATCGTTGCTGACTGGTGGTATATGTGGCCCGTGACAGTATAACAATGCAGACACTTGGCAAGTCAAAAGTAACTGACTAAGCAAAAATCGCATGAGAATACAAAGCTCACATATGCGGAAACAGAGAAAATTCCAGGGCGAAGTTGATCATGGGATATGTGTATCTTCGCCACTGTGTCGTCCCTGTTTTTTTTACGAACACTAGACACGGAGTTCGACCTCCCACATGCAGACAATTGGAACTGAATTGAGACTTCCGAGGAGCCCTCAATTTTACATAATGTAATTAAGAAATATCCCTCTATCTCATCAAAATCCACATAAGAAAGAAATATATCTTTGTCGATTGACGAGAGATATCTACGCAGCTTTTGTTTCACAAAAAAAAAACCACTGCTGTGGCTTAATTTTTGTCTCACGATATAAAAAAAACATGCATCACAAATGCAGAGAAACTGCAAAGATTTACGAAAACTACATCAGTCTTTTCTCTTTATAGTATGAGAGAGGATTCTCTAAAGAAGCCCGGTCCGTATTATTATAATTGGCTGAATTAAAACCATTTACGGTACTTCACACACATTGTGTCAACAAGCGCCACCGCCGATTGTCTCTGACTTGCGCGGAACAATTAAGTTCTAATTTGCCTGAATGGGCCAGGGAATTACACAGTAGTTAACTTGAGTAAATAGCCCGGCGGGGGAACATTTAAAGTCGAGTGGACAACGTGGGTTGGCTGCAGTCCTCGACAAGTCGCAGAGGAAGGCGGAGAGATTGGAAAGTTCCCGAATCGTGGTCGGCGGAAGGTTAAGAGAGCTCGTCGTGCGCGTCACACCGCGGGCCAGCTTGTGGTTTAATTTTGCCACGTTTGCACAGCGCCCACTTGTTGCACACAGCTTGCGCAGAAAGTCGCAAGTGTCGTCCGTCTTTTATCATCAGACTTGCGCTGGTCGGACAGTCTTCTGCACTCTGTTTGGCTGCAGATTTCCAGGCCTCAGTCACAAGCTGTTCCACAGACTCCCTTTCCCGGCTGTTTTGCTAGCAAACTTTCGAGCACAAGTGTTGTTTTTAAGGCAAAAATCCTTCATTTTTTTCTCACAATGGAAGTTGTGCAACATAACGAGGATCAATACATTTTCAACGGCGCGTCCGACATCTCTACTCAGAACGGAGCGTCGGCGTCCTACCAAAACATGACGCCGCCAATGCCGGACTTTTACAGCGACTTCGACAACAGCACCTACAACTTCGCCAGTCTGGCGTTCGACCTGGCCGACCTTGGGGACTTAGCTGCCAGCGTCGACGTTCCTCTCTACGGCGGCGGCTTCCCGTCGGGCGACGCCGGGTACGTCCAAGGCGACGTCAACACGTACAGCCCCGCGTCATCCGGCGGTTCGAGCTACAGTCCTGACACGTACAGCCCGTCCAACTACACACCTAACAACTACCCACAAGGCTCCTACGATGTGCCAAGCCACGATCACGACGCGAACGCCGCCGTGGCGGGAACCTGGTCGTGCTGGACACAGCCAGTACCGCAACAAGCCGCCTACTTCGACGGGACGCAGGCCGCACAGGGTCTGTACAACTTCGGCGGGCAGCCGCAGGCACACGTAGGGTACGGACAGCCTCAACAGGGAAGCCTTCAACAACAGCAACAGGTGGGACATTTCTCTTTCTGTTATAATGTTCTGTTCTAGTGTTACGTGCATATTTGAAAAGTATACAGGTATGTACGTACAAGGTGTTCAATCCTTGCTCGCGATGATGTCAAATCCTACACAGTTGTACTAGTTCTTCTTTGGGGCAAAGATCGTCTATACCCCTAGGATACCACCAATTACTTAAGATAACATCGGACTTTAAGAAGGCAACAGACAAACTACAGAATCCAAAGCGTGTTCACTGAAAGAAGGACTTCAGTGAGGAACACAATCGATGAGAACATCGTCCACCTACTAAAGCCTGCCTTTTTAGTATCTCTAGTGATGAGAGACATCGTCTAAGAATTCTTCACTTGTTCCACCTCATCTATGTTGTAATTTTCGGGGTGTGGTTCCGTACAAATCACACTACGATAAAGTATGCTGATCTTGGAGTAATTTTGATTGGGAAAAGATGTGAAGTACGCCTGTTATGTGTGTTATGCGGCCAGTGCGACCCGGCGTGGGGAATCCTGCACACGCGAGGGGACATGACAGGAGAGGGAGGCGTGGATGATTACACGGTTTACTAATCACAAGAAGCACCGCTTTACACTATAGTATCGTAGAAAAAAGTAGCTCGAAGATTTGAAATGAACAGATCAGTAAACCAATTATAATGTAACTGTGCCGAATGTTTTGTCCGAGTGAGGTGGCTAAATCTCTGAATGAGGGTTTTAAGAAGGCCTTAGATACAGCTAACCAGCTTACCTACAAGAACGGCAGCTAGGAACACCTGGATTTATGCGTCTTAATTGTTAGATATCTACCTTGTGGCTAGGTGGGGATTAGTCAGAGTTAGTAAGAATAAATAAACACTGCGGTTTCCAAAACATGTTCTACTTGTTGCGAAGGAAATCTTCCTTCTACAGTTAGATATATCACCGTTTAAAAAAAACGTGAAAATAGTGAGATATCTTTTATTTCATGCATTGTGAGTGATCTTCGGCATTTCTGCTTCCAAACCAGCCCGGCCAGACCAAGCCGAAGACCCGGCGCCGCATCCCGACCGTGGCCCAGCGGAAAGCCGCAAACGTGCGCGAGAGGCGGCGGATGTTCAACCTGAACGACGCCTTCGACAAGCTCAGAAAGAGGGTAAGAGAGATAAAACTTAGTATTTAGCTGTTTTTACGTTACCGTATACCACCAATCGTAACGATTGGCATTTACTAATGTAAGAAACAGTCTTGCCAGAACTGCTAATACGTTTAAAATGAAACTGTGGCTCGTTTATCTCAACTTGGGTAAAAATAGGCTATTGTCGTACTATCATGACTAAACGAAGCCCATTTCTCCAGGTGCCGACGTTTTCCTACGAGAAGCGGCTGTCCCGTATAGAAACCCTGAGACTCGCCATCATCTACATCCACTTCATGAAGGACGTCTTGGCCGGGAAGACCGTCAGGTGAGCAGCTCATGTGTTCAGTCTTCTTCTTCTTTCATACTGCTTAGCCCAATATCAACAACATAAAAAAAATCCTTCTCCATTTGACGAATTGAAATTCCGTTTCCAGTGAGGCGGAGATCCGCAGTGTGCGGAGAAACCTGACCACGGCCATGCAGGCCGCCATGGGGGAGGAGAACGAGTCTCCGTCCGACGGGCTGTCAGAAACATCCGAGGGGCCCGCGTCGGTGTGAGCCTACCTGCCATCTAGCCTGGTGCCCAGTTTATCGTAATCTCCAATCAGATCTTTTGGTGGCTGCAAAGACAGAATCAAATTGGCCAGGCAGTATCCATTCGACAGGCAGTATCCAATATCGCCACCCAAGTACTGGGTACTGTCTGGCTAATTTGATACTGCACTTTGAAGCCACCAAAAGATTTGCTTAAAGACTATGAGTGTGAATACGATATCTAACCGGCCAGTATGCATGCCTTCATATTGCCGTACGTGTCAGAGATAATCTGTATGGTATCCAAGTATGTACATGTATTTATCGCTGATTGTATAGACGAAATCATATTCCGCTGCACGACTGTCAAAGTAGAAGTGCAAAGAATGCTTCTCTCAATCAGGTCGTTTGTAAAGTGTCCTGTAGTTTTATGTGCGTAAAATAATTAATGCTCAACAAAGAGTAAACGTGTACGTATGTCAGCAATGCTTTTTGCTCTATGTATGTCTTTATTCGAAAAGACCTGATATAGATTATATAAGGAATTGTCAATTGTTGCTGAGTGATTGTATATATATAAAGAGATTGATAGTTTTGATGTACCTGATGTTGTAGAATTATTCAAGCTTGGTATCGTGATATGTGTTGGCATGTCTGAATTTCTGTGTCGCAATATTTAAATGAATATTTACTTCTCACCAAATCCTATCGGCACGACTCAGTCGACGTCAGAATTGTTGTTACTAGTATTCAAACTGAAGTGAGGTTTGACACGTCCTTTTGTTTCTATATTTGCTCATGAGTACGGTTGAGCCGGAAAAAAACAGCTCACCAGTGGTAACAATTATAATGAACTTGTTCCTTTCTTTCGAATGGAAATAAAAATTGCGTGGGAACTCCACTCGTCTTTTGTTTCCTGTTTGCCGTTCTGATATCTGTGACCCCAGAAGACCGGAAATGTGAACATCAAGGTTTAACTTTTTCCTGTTAGAAAATAATCTTTACTCTGGCCTGATTTTTTATTTTTGGATTTATTATGACCGTTGATTCTATATTCGAAATATGATGTAGACCTAACTTAACAACGTGCAACGAAAACTTATGCTTCAAATGGCCATAAAATAATAAAAAATACGTTTAAAAGATTCGTTATTTGTCTATGAAAAGTTACACAGTGGACGCAGCCTCGAGTGAATAGTAATTTGATTATAACACTGACAACAAGTACAAATAACGCACGCAACAATAACTGATACGACTGTGTGTTGTTTATTTTCCACTCGATTCTACATGCGAGTTATAATCTGACCTAGTTCGTACAGAGGAACAAAGCTCTGCCAACTTTTTTCTCTTGCTACTGTACGCCCATCACGACGATTCAGAAAGTCTCCTAAGTTTAGCCGAACAAATATTTTCTTTGCGTCACTGTTACCCGTGTCTTGGATATGTCATGGAAAACAAACTGGGCATAACAATGGAACAGGCAAGAAACGCGTGACAATGATTTCCTGGTTTCAAACGCAGAGCAAAGTTCTAGAAATCATTTCATAAAAATGGACGCATGATTCAATTACCTAGATCACAGTATGAAAATCCCGTTATGCTGTACAAATGTCGTTCTGTGCGTGTCTTTCACCGGTATATTACGACCACAATGCCAACAACAATACACTAGTGATTAATTCCCCACCCTTCCATTGTGAGAACATCGCGCGCCCCGCCCTAAGAACACACGCGCATTCTTCCCACCACAAAGAGTTCAAGAAGACGAAAATAACGGGTTTTCCAACTCATCTCCCCGTTTCCTTATTAGAGCGTATTTGTGAGGGTGGAGAATTGTACTGGAGTGTTTGCCGTTGAGCTGGTGCGTTGTCCTGTATAGAACAGGCTCTCATGTCCTTTGTGCTACTGTGTACGGGGAGGGGCAGCGGCAGGCCAATAATAACTCCGACTACACTTCATGTCGGATTTAAAGGGCTCGAGATTAAACATTCCCACGTGCATTTTCTACTGTCAAAGTGCTCTCCGTTTATAGAAGCGATATTCTGTTCTGTACAGAATGTCAGAAACAATGCAAAACGAAACTAAAATACTAGTAAGTGTGAGCCACAGTCTTTGCCCTTTGAGTAATGCTGATAAAAAATGACACAGTATCTTTGGTCTCTCTAAGACTAAGAGAACGGAAGTATTTCTCAATTTGCGGTTGCACAGTGCGGTTGTTACAGTGTAAGCCCTTAGGTACTGTACTTTGTTATTTCCTTCATTCTATGTTTTGAATCAGTGCACAACACAACACCACAAATACAATTTACCAGCAGTGTATATTGTCTGATACCTTCATTCTGTGATTAACACACTCTGTTCCAGTTATAATGGATGAGAGAACAGCCTTTGTGTCGAGTTTGTACCACAAATTAAGCCGCTGATTGTTCGTCAAGTGGCTTGTGCGGCGTGCCTCATTGCACCCTCTGTTCCCTGACTTCACACACACAAGGAGCAGTATTTGTTGTGATCATTCCAGGGAAATGCGTGACATCGCAACACGTGGTTTCCGCTAGGACGTTTTTGTGTTGTGTGAAGCACGTGTTTACAGTGACACAATTCACAATTTGGCACTAAACTACCGCACTTTAAACTGGTTTCAAAATGGAAACATGAAATTAGACACCTCTAGCTCTGTGATAGAAAAACATGCATCTGGAAAAGATGTCACATACAGGGAGGCAAGTCTATTGTCTTCCGAAACGTAAGCTATTCTTTAACAAATCAATCAAATCTAAGGAGACAAATCTTCTCGCCTCGGTGAGTCCTTCATGACAACGCCGCTGTACGCCACCGTCCTTGGTGCTGAAAGGTTATTCTCGTCCGCCGCTTTCCTTCCTCACATCACTCTCACTCTGAACTACATAGAATTTGCGTTGGTCTTTCTCTGGCATTTGGCACATCGGAGCAGAGAAGTCTCCGTAATGCACCAACGTTCGCAGTCGGGGACTGTCGAGAAGCTTCGAACTGGGTCCGCTTTTGATTTTCTCTCAGACTCTCGCCAAACAAAGATGCAGGCATCGCTCCGAACCCTGAACGGCTTTCTTTTACCGCCCTCGGAGTGCAACTCTTAAGGACCAAGTAGTCTATTTGAAGCTCCTTGTAAGGACGGAGCAGGGCTTCTGCCAAGAACCCGTAACTGTCTCGGGTTCCCTTGAGTGGCATGTCTTCTCACCTACGTGGCCTCTGCCACTGTGTAGACCTGTACGTTTGTGAGGCGCCATCTTGCCAACTCCGCTGGGCATCAGACCAACTGTGGGTCGCCGCGAATCTCCGGGGTAAGAGGCCAATATAGCCAAAGTAAAGTAGAATATACAACAAAAGCCTGAGCCACAGGTGATCGGCCTTGAAATGCAGTTCTGGCTGCTGTGGAGACCTGGTCCAGGACTTGAAGTTGCTCTTCGGCATCAAGCCGAACACCTTCATCTGGTTCATCTGGGAGAGGACTAGTCCATCGCTGCCGTCGGTGAAGGAAGCAACGGGTGTGGATTCTTCGGATGCGGTTTTCTCATCATCGTCAGCAGCAGCAGCCTGGGCAGGAAGCCGAGCTGCATCCCCCTCTCCTGGCCCTTCCTTGTTCGCCTCGCCTGGTGCTCCGGACTCAGACCCCCTCTCTGACTCAGCTGCAGTGACGTCGATCCTGGTCAGGACTCCGGCTGGAGTCTTACTATCCATGATACTCTGGTGCAAACCGATCTTCTCAACATTACTGGCATCTGCGGCAACCCGCTCAACTGACTCCGCTGACTTCTGGGGTTGCTTGTCCATCATCTGATGATTAAAAAGGGTTTCTAAATTGTTGTTTGCTTTTTTTCAGGGAAAAAAACGTGACTCTGGATGCAGAATAGTCTAACTTAGCGTCTAGAACGTCGGTATTCTAGAACACGTTTTCAGAACTAACATTACTAGGTATATAGTATTACATGTATTATTCTTGCAAAATTCCTATACAACCAGCGAAAAAGACAGACGTTAATTTCACCTACAGTAACATTTTCTGACTTGACAACCACAGAAAGGCTGACCTTGTATACCCCTGCGGTAAGGAGAACGCCAGCTCCCACGGTTAACCCAGCTCCCTTCCAACCAGCCTGTCCAGAACACCCATAGGCGAAATTGGGTTTTAAGCAGTTAACGTTTGGACCGCGTTTCTCATCAGGGCGCGATGGAAGCGTACACAGTCGTGTCTGCATCGCCGCCATTTCTGGATCGGCCAATAACAAATAAAGGATACTAGAGTTAACGGCATAGGTGTTTGTGTCTTTCAAAGAAAAAGGCATGAACCATACTTGGGTGAACTGGTCACTATTTCTAATTTCGGGGTAGCATAACATGTTTAGATGTAAATAAACATTACTGACATAGTTATAAATCATCCAACGTTACAGGCATTGAAATACATCCCTGACGGAACCACGACTGTCCTGTGTATACTGGACGTGTGCTTTATAGAACTGTTGTGCCAAAGTTGGTCTAAAAAATACGTCAACCTGCTTACCTGCTACTGGTCTCGTCTTTGAGCAGAGCCCCAGGCCAAACCCTGGGTTCACCCTCGCTACTAAGGACATGGCTGTTCTGACGGTCTGCATTTTAGCGTATTTAGTTTAGAATTTGCGATTTAAAAAAATCGGTAAGTTAGACTCAAATTATTCTCTTACTGAGCAGTCAAATCGCCGCGTGGCTGTCGACACTACAATTCAAGAGAATGTTTTGTGACAACCGCAAACAATCAACAAAGAAATTGTTGCCTGGGAACAACAATCGCTGATTGTTCGATAATTTCCGGTAAGAATGTGAACTTCCGGCGTTCGCGAATCTTGTCTGAAAATGACTTTTTGGACATCCTCTTAGGTGATTGTGTGGTTTGATTTTTCCATAGACGGCGCATAATACTATCATACGCTGCGCCGATAGTTCGAACTTGGAGCAACAGTTCTTCAGAATAAAACTTTGACTTTGCATGACCGACGTTCAGTCCTAATTACGAAAAATCACGTTCTAGAAAATGTTCTAGAATAAAGTTTCCCTAACGACGAACAGCAACACACCTGACACGCCGCTTTCAACACAACAACTTTCAACACTCCACTAGAAACAAGAGGAATACATGGACGGCATGTTTACATGCATGTTTACCAACCTCTGCCTCAGTTAATAACAACGATATCCCATATGTATAGAAGAGAGATGTTTGATTCCTTTGGTGGGGAATGCAGGGTCAGTAAGGACAGCGAGGGAGACGAGGGGGGACAGGAAGAGAACCAATCAGAAGAGAGAGCTATTGTAGACGATGTTGTATTGGTGGTAGGACTGAACAAGGTGGAACTACGCTGCAGTTGGTACGTCCTGGCAGAAGCAAGTCAGTACTTCAGGTAAGGGAAGTACACTACACTGTGTAGTGTTTCAAAAAATTGTTTTCTCGTCATTTTTGCGAACTTTTTAAAAAAAANATTGTAATTGTACTAAAATATACATGTACTCGATATTCCACAGGGACATGTTCTGTGGTCGTGACTGGAAGGAGAGCAGGGAGAAAACAGCTGTGATCTCTGACGTAGAGCCTGACGTCATGACGCTCGTCCTGAAAGCGGCCTACGGAATGAAGATCGAGGAACGAGAGCTCCAGGGCCTGATGGCGGCCCGACCACGCCCCTGCAGTCTCGTTCCCAGCCTGTTCATAGCCGCCGACAGGTTTCAGTTCACTGCCCTGAAAGAACAGTGTGAACGGCGGCTTATTGCCGAGCTGGACGAACTGAACTGTGTCCCTCTCTGGCACCTGGCTAGACGGTTCTCCGCTACATGGTTGGAAAACAAGGCCCTGTCTCTGATATCCCGAGAAACGGTTAAAGCGAACGAGCTCCGAATTTCTGCCATGTTACGGTCCATTCGAGCTCGATGACATGATACCAAATCGTTTTTAACTAGTAATGATTCCATTTGGCTCACTCTAAAATAACGGAATTTAGAAAGGCAGATACAATACACAGTGACAAATGTCTTGTATTTAAACAAAGCAGTGAAATTGTCGAGTTCCTGTAGTTACTGTTCACAAAAAAATAGACAGTACAGAAAGAAGAAGGCATCAAGTGTATTCTGTATTCTTTCAATAAGCTGAGATACATTGTATGTACAAAGGAAACAGTCAACCAGGCAAGGGCATAGATAACAAAATCTATCATTCTGAAGTCCATAAAGATATGACTACATGACAACAGGATAGGACAGCAAGTGATTATGCTTTCCCTTTAAAGGTTGTACTCTAAATAATATTTATGCAAACAAAACACCTGCTCACATGGACAAAAATGGCACCTGGAAATATTTTCAAGACTTGATACCATAGAATTTCTTTCCTTCAGACAATGTAGGAGAAGGAGACTCTCCAATTTCTTCCAATTTATTATTTGCTATACGCTAACTTCCATGACTCTACCATTGGAATTTGTGCTGTCATTTACCAACATTCAGGAACAATTGTAAGGATTATGGTATATAATACAGTGCTAGAGCACACTATTACAAAATGGCACTCCTTCAATCTGTGAAGGCCATCATTCACTCTGCAAGGCTTGTTTGATGTCTCTCCTATATCCCTTATGTAGAAAAACTGATCAAGTAGATAGGGTACCAATTTGAAAAGCAAATATTCCAGTAGGATGTAGATAACATTAGGTCTGCTTTGCACACGCTGGCATTCAGGATGAAGAACAACTGTACTCTCCAAGCAGAGGTTAGGCTTCTGCTTATCTTTTACTTGCTTTTTTAGGCATTTTTATTGGGCTTTCTTTTTTTTTGTCCTCATGTCTTTTTTTGTGCCAGCCCATTATTGGGTGCCAAACGGTAACTGCCTTGTAAATATATACTGACTGGCCAATTTAAAACTGTCTTTGCAACAATCGAAAGATCTGCTTGGAGATTAGAACAACTTAGCAGCTAAAATAGCTCACTATGGATAGGCAAAAGGAATCATTGTTAGTGGATTGGAACAATCATATGAAGCAGAGTCGTGTTGGTGATAATAACAGACATGACAGGTAGGGAGGGGGGTCTCATATCTCCCATTTCTTGAACTCCATCCCGTCTGGTGGTTTCATGTCCACCTTCTCCTTGCCGATGTCCTTCCAGTTGGTGCTGAGGACTGTTCCACCTGACTCCGACCTGGGGGGGGGGGCACAACAACATTACCTGCTACTGGTCTCGTCTTTCATTCAGGTTTTAATGTCTCAAAAATATTCTTTTCTTGAGCCTTACAGTGAAGGTATCTCCATTTACAATAACGTCAAAAACATCCAAAATTTGGGGCAAGTCCCAATTCACTGTAGTTAGTGTTGAAATTAAAGCTTAGTCTTTATTTCTCATACTGGTTTTAAATATGGGAGGACTTTGAGCAATAAGGTCTGCTAAACAATTAAGCTGAAGTGTTATATATGTATAATGAAGTAAACATACAAACGACTTGTTCATTGCTTTCCTGACTTCCTCATTCCCGTCAGAGTAGATTTGTTGGAAGAACTGGTTCAGTGCCGCATCTCCCTCAGTCTTCTCCTCCTTCTCCTCCTTATTCACATCTGCTACGATCTTGTTCCAGTCTCTCTTGAAGTGGCTGGAGGACGGGTACTGTGTGACACCGCTGGCTCCCTCGTTACCTGTGGAAAATAAATGTAGCTACTGAAGGGACTGGGCAGAACTCATGTACGCACTTACCCTAACAGGCTATTGTGTACAACTGTAGATGTAACAAAGGTTACATGAAGACCAAGAACCACCATATAAACCAAACAATTTAAAAGAAAAACAATTACAAAACTACTGTGCCAGATACAAAGTTATTGTGCAGTATATATGGGTGATTTTTCATGTTCAGATTTTGCCTTATAGAATGTAAAATAAAGCAATGTACTGATACCTTCCATTCAGCAAAGCTGTGCTGATGATTTTTATTCTCTAACATCCTGACTCCTTTGGAGGGGAAATGACTTGATCTTCAACAGGAAAACAGCCAATGATAAAGTAAGACCTGTAGGGTCTGGTCTTACTCAGGGTTCAAAATACCCACTCTCGTACTCTTGCCGCTCAAGTCATGTTTTCTGTGCGAGACTTGTGGGAGACACCAAGTTGCCCGGCGCGCAAGTTACCTTTTTTTGCCTACAAAGCGACCTTGTCTGTTCCAATGGTATAGTTTGCTTACCAGACGTCCACTGTGCGTACTGATACGGCCTCCCGTCCCCCTCCAGACACTGCCACCTGATGCCTTCAGACTTCTTCATCTTCATCTCCACCTTGGTGCTCAGGACCTTGGTGATGCACTGTTCCTTCACGATGGGGTGGGCCAGATCAAGGTCTAACACATAGTCTGCCCCACTGGGCTGTTTAAACACTGCACTCAGCTATTAAGAGAAGAAAGAAATTATTTTACATATCTAAATATTACAATGATTTTACACTGTTCTTGTGCTGTGGCTTTTAATTCCAATAAGATTAAGACTAGCAATAACAAATATTCTGACTGTACTAGTAGCCAATTCATTTACAACATACAACATGCTTTAAGTTATGTTACCAAAGAAAAGATTTGTGAGAAGTACCGTGGTAGTGTCATAGTCTACTTGGACATCTTCCTTCTTCAGCCCTTTGATCATGACTGTGACGATGACATGGGTCTCTGTCTGGTACCAGTCATGTCTGCAATAAAGGAAACATAATACATGATGTAGTGCTACAATCTGCAAATGACTAAATCTCACTCCTGGCAGGCAAGAAAGAAAGTCGAGCCTTTGATCTGTTGTTATTCTTCCTGAGAAGGGGGTCATTAACCTCTGCCAGTCAGAGCTTTTGTAAACACAGGCTACTGCAGATGCATGAGCACTAATGGTCTCAACACTGCCATCTAGCAGCTACCTCTAGAACTGCAAGCTTTAGCATCACATTCAGTGTCTGCTTTCGATATCCTATCATATTTTCCAGGTTATTCCTGCTGTGCTGCAACAGACAATAATCAAAATGATTGACAGTACCTCTTTGAGACAGGGGGAGGGGCTGCTGCTTGTGGCTGGGGTTGATTGACAGGCTGAGGGGCGGGGCTACTGTCTCCTGCTGCTCCAACCAAGGGCTGGGAAAAAGTAACAACTTTAAAGTTTGAAAACAGGCCTCTTTCATTCAAACAGGCATCTTTCATACCTTTAGGTCAGAATAAAATATGTGCTAGCTTAGCAGTTGGTGTATAATAAATGGAAAAAGGATCTTTTCTTGAGTTTTCACAACAAAAATCAAACATATGGCAAAAATGAAGAAATCTTTTTCAGTCTGTGATACCTTGCCATCTTCAGCCACTGTACCAGACTCTTCCTTCTCTTCCACTGCAACACAATATTTTCGTGTCAAAATCTTCACTGTAAATACAAATATCTTTAACGTCCAAATTTTACTTTTAGAATCAGTTTTGAATGAACTTATCATAAGAAATTCAAATGGCAAAAATCTTCAGCAGTGTGTCATTATGTTGGCTCACAAACAAAACTTGTCACTCACAGTTCAAGTTCGCATCACATTTCCTGATCCATCTTACAAAGAGAGGTTCAGAACCTGTAAAGTAGTGCAGTGTGATTAGAAACACCTAAAATATCTACCTTACATTTATCATACATAATTTAATGCAGAACACCAGTACATCACATATATCAGTAGTTGGTGTATGATCCCTTATGAACCCCTTCTAACTACATTGTACCTACAATAGCATCTAGCGTGACAATGACAAGGTTAGAGAGAATACATGTAAAGAAGATACCTACTATCTAACTCTTGTCCTTTCACAAAGGATTCTCTTGCTGACTCAAATTCATCCAGATAGAAACTGGCAACCCTGAAAAGAATAAAAACAACAAAAGTCAGATATGATATTCAATAACAAGTAAACAATGTGAATCAATATGAAGTTCACTTGGTATTGCAATACACAGAACAACTAACCCTTTTCTGAGATGAGCCTTCGAGCTGCTGGGCTCTAACTCCACTGCTTTTGTAGCATCTGTCACAGCATCTAGTCAGTAACACAAGAAATTTATTCTCAGTATGAGATGACAAATGTCACAAGGGTAGGAACAGGGTTGGAGGCATTTTGGATTTTGTGTTACTCTTGGTAACACATTGGCAAAATTATGTGTTACCATGGTTACCAAGAGTTCTCTATTTTTCCCTGAATGTGAAGCGATACGGGATATGGCCAGGGTAGATGGAGGAATACTACCGTAAATGCATGTACTTTTTTGCAGTTTTTTTTTTTCAGTTTTAATCTACTGTAGGAGGGAAATGGCAATTAAAACATATTCTGTAGTAAAGTAGAAATACAAAATACATGTTTGTGGTGATATCTATGATTTCACGATTAGAGGTCACAGAGAAAACCCCGACAATAAAAATACCGCAAACATGTCAAGATTTACAGTTTTGTTACATACCCATGTACTGTTCCAACTTGATATACGTCTGAGCCCGTTTGGTGAAGTATTCTGACTTCTCTCCATCTAGCTCAATAGCCTTGGTGTATAACTGTGTAAGTAGTCATCAAAGAACAACATAAGGAAGAAAATGAGTTATTACATTGTCATGAATTATTAAGATATTCACCTTCTACATGTAGTGTCTTTAATATGCTTCAAGCAAGTCATGGTCAGTAAGTAAGACTAACTTTATATTCCCTTTTATAATTTTTTGTGAAAAAACAAAAACAGAAAAATTTTAGCCTACCTCCACTGCTTTCTCATAGTTCTCATCGACGAACGCTTCATTCGCCTGACTGAAAATAACAACCAACAGACTCTAAAAATATCTGTTTGACGAGAGCACAAGTTCAAAGACCAATCAACATCAATAAAGTCATAAAATCGTGACAAAATCGATGAAATAAACAAATACCCAAACACTTCGGCGGCCATTTTGATTTTCTAGACTTTTCTCGCGCAAAGCATGGTTGGTAATTTGTAACCTCTGACCTCTGCGTAACGTAAGGAAACCTTAACCTTGAAACAAAGACATTCGTCTGGTAAGTGTGAAGGTCAAGAAACATTCTGGACAATTTTAGGTTATGGTGACGTAAAAACTCAAGTGGCGAGAGGACAAGAATCCTCGCTTATCTGTCGTGACGTCATGGTTACGTCATCAGACAGGAAATCCCCACATTTTCGCGCCAACCCAATGAGTTGCCCCGTAACGTGACGCTTAATCATTCCTTAACCGCGTTGTTTTATGTATATATATGTTCGTGACTGCTATATTTAGTATACTAGCTACTCACTGCTTCACATACAGCACGTACAATCACGGCCGCCAAGGACCAGGTAACGAAAACTTCTCTTTATTTATTAACTGTGCTAGCAAATTATTGTGGCTCTGTTGATCAGCATTATCTAACATCATGATATCCGGGATCCCATAATTTGCATAAGGAGTTCCGCATTTTCTTTCATAATGAAGTCTAAACTAGAGTACTGAAACGTTCTTTCTGTCTACTGCAACCAGAAAGGTTTGTACTAACGTTACATGTCCCTACAAAACATTTAGTAGCTCTTTAGTTGTAACGTTAGAAGCTATGGCAGTTTGATAGTGTTCATTGTGTAACGTTAGATCATGGGGGTAAAAATCACATTTTAGATAAAATTGTTGTAGCAATACATTTTTAATTGTTTCATTTTCAGAAACTTGCTGGCAAATTCTATGGAGATCTTGAATCAAACGCATCAACCGTTGCTTCCGCACCTTCTCACCACCCCAAGACATCCTGTTGTCATGGCAACATCATCTCTATCATCCAAGGACAAGCTCCTTGGTTCATGTAAGCAGGCGCTGAAGGACCAGCCACCTTTACTGAAGAGGCCGTTAGTTTCAGTGGCTGGAGCAGAGGGAGGAGGGAGACAGGGAAATGTTTTTCGAGTGATGCAATGGAACATCCTGGCACAAGGTTAATATTACACTGTAATGTTACTATTTATAATAGATAAGAGCTGAATACGATCATGTTGTCCATTAGATCATACATGTAAATTTATACATGATAGAACTCTTTTAGGGAATTTCTAATAAATATTGTCTTCTAAATCTAATAACCTTTTAGTTTAACTACAAGTGTCATAATTTGTTAAGTTTTTTAATACATCCAAACATTGCCTATGTTCAATAATATTACAATTTTACAGCTACATGACTTAAAATTGTTGTTTACAAAGAACTGTTTATAGTTTACTGCAGGGCACAGTCGGGTATTGTCATAGTTCTGGGACAAACATCTCAGGAATGGCCAAATTTAGCTTTTGTCTCATGTTTAACAAAACTGTGTGACGTTAGTAATGTAGCAAATGACATCACACGTGCGTGCTACAGGAAATATGTTTGCATAATCATGATGATTGTTGTAAATTATGCCGGGGCTTTTTCTAATTTGCTGTTTCCACTTTCTACTTTGCTGCTGAACCTTTCCTGGTTTGTTATTTCAATCTACCTGGCCATCTACTAGAATATTTGGCACTTTCGTCTCCTCTCCACATAACCTTTGACAGGAATGTGATTTTATTCTGTTTATGTTCTATTCTCCAGCACTTAGCCAAGCAGACGACAGTTTCGTCCGTTGCCCACCGGCAGCGCTCAACTGGGATGTGAGGAAGTTCAGAATCCTGGAAGAGATCCTCGCCTATGGCGCAGACGTCCTGTGTTTCCAAGAGGTCGACCACTACCACGACTTCCTGGAACCTGCCCTGAAGAGTTTAGGTTACCACGGACTGTTCTACCCCAAACCTGACTCTCCTACACTCTACTGCCCCAATAACAACGGCCCAGATGGCTGTGCTCTCTTTTTCAGGAAGGAAAAATTCTTGTTAGTCGATGCAGATGGAATTGTTTTATCTTCCCGTGGTTGTGAAACAAACCAAGTGGCTTTGTTTGCCAAGCTGCAGTTCTCAGATCCATCCACAGGGGGCGCTAAGCCCTTTGTTATTGGAGTGACCCACCTCAAGGCAAGGAAGGGGTGGGAAAGGCTTCGATCCGAACAGGGTAAAGATTTACTGAAACAGACACAGAAGTTTTCTGGGAAGGGTACGCCCGTCGTTCTGTGTGGTGACTTCAACGCACAACCAGCAGAAGACGTGTACAGTGTGTTGAGCAAGAGTAAGATGAAGTTAAACAGTGCGTACAAGAGTCTGAGCGCGGACGGAACGTCAGAACCGGAGTACACGACGTGGACGGTCAGGACGGACGGGGAGTGGCGCCAAACGTTAGACTACATCTGGTTCTCCCAGGACAAGTTTCAGGTGGAAACGTTAGTGGACATCCCGACAGAAGAGTTGGTCGGAGAGACACGGTTTCCTTCTCATACTTATCCATCTGATCACCTGTCCCTGGTGTGTGACTTCAAGCAGGTTTAGGAACACGTCTTTTCAATGTGATGTTCACCAAAGTAGTGTAACAAGCAATAAGATAAAGCTGTAAACCTCTTAACTTATTCAAAGTCTCGATTTTATGGTAGGTTTATTTATTTACTGAAAGTATCAATCTTTTATGATTTTAGCTCTGGAGTGAAGTGTGAAATCATGTACATGTACCAGTATTTAATTTAAGAGATGTTAAACCTAAAAATATTAAGATAGAAAGCAGGAGGATTCTATAATTTGTTTACTTTGTAGACACGAACTTTATAATGTCAAGAACAGTTACTAGTATATGAAGTACATATATTATATACGATAACATACATGTACACACCATGTGAAAGCAGGGAACGCACTAGAACATAGTTAAAGAAATGGTAGCAAGGTTGCAAAAGTGATCTTACTATTTTTCAGTGTGTATATTAAGGAGGGAAATAAAAGTCAACTCTCATCTATGGTAACACATACATTTCACCCAGGACACCCATACAAAATCGCTTTTTCTCGAGTGTACAAACGTGTACATGTATTTGTAAAAGCTTCATGTTGTTCATTCTTGGTAGACGATAAATACTTGGTGTCACTTGCCATTGTGAGTCCTAAAGTGGCTTATCAGTCCAATCCTAACACAGGATAATCTGCCATGGACTATGTTATGTCTATATATATCAAGTAATCACACAACGTTGATAAACATTTCCCAAACCAAAGTGGTTCTTTATTTAACATTACAACAACAACAAAAGAACACATGTTCTTAGACCTGGATACTAAGTCAAGATGCAGGAAAATAGGGTTCTATCTACCATAGCAATATGTACAATGCAGGGTTGCAAATATCTTAACTACAGTCAAAAATTCACTCAAAATAGTTCCAAAGTCTAGGTTATCTTAAACTTCGTGTGAAATGAAAGTCCATTACATGGAAAAATATTAAATTTCTTACTTACATCTTTTAAGTATCTATTGCTGTATTTTTCTGCTTATACCTTTTGAATTGATGTCACTATTTGTACAGACTTCTATTTGATACATACTGATGAAAAGTGGTTGCTACTTGGAACATTAAACCAAGTCAACATGTGCTGAACTGACTTGTATTGGACCAAGGTGCAAGATGAACTATAAATACTATAGATTGTATTTCTCCTTTTCTTCCAAGAATGATTTGCATCACAAAATGTACAAAAGATGCTATTGAAAGATTGCTTCATGAATTGAAGTCAAAATACAAGTTTATCTGAGTTTGTTGGTATAACAATACTGTTAGCACAGAAATATCTTCAGCAAAAATGAGACGAACTGTCGAGAAGAATAGTAAATGTTACATGTAGGAACAGTGAAAAAGTATCCGATCATTCCCGTCACAAAATTACGTTCCCCTCAGAATATTATTCTTGTTTTATGCGTACAAGTATGGTGCACAAGTTCAAAAGTGTGATAAAACAATCTTCTAGCTAGAAAAAAGAAAAGGAGTGTAGTTGGTCCATTTGTTAAGTTCAATGAACTACAAGGTTAGACAATGTATCGTTTGGAAATAACATTTCTGTCAATGTGCCATTTTACTTACAGTTGGAGTTGATATGTGCATTTGTGGCACATGGTAGCTAGCTGTACATCGTTATTATATTCATTACTTTTTCGTCAAAGGCATCCCTTCATTTTCAAGGCATACCTACATTAAATTCCTCTTTTTGCTGTTAAATGCATACACTACATGATGACACATTGGTTAATATCATTTCTTGTAGGTCTCTTTACCTACAGAATCAAGACACACCATAATGTGAGTAACAGCAACAACAAAACATCACTACACACACTGCACCCTCAAAGGGAAAAACTTTTTAAAAACTTTTGGACCACACACACACATCTAATAATATAAAACATGGAAGAACAACAGAAATCCATACGAGGGTTAACTGACGATTGTGATAATTTAGTTCATAAAGGTTGGAAACAATCGCTCTACTTTATACAGTACGAGATTTCCCTATCTCACTGAAGAACATCCGACTTGTTACTGAATGTGCGAGTCTGTGACTGCTTCAGAGGAATTCTGGGAAGGATGCCCAAATAAGGCAATACACTGCAGTTTAAATTTCTCCGTCAGTTCTTTGTGAACGTTATCTCCATTTAGATTGTTGTGTATATTTTCCAAATTTTTTAATATGATTTGGTTACAGTGTTTCTTTTCCATCATTCCCAGAAGTTTCCTAGTTTTCGAAGCAGAGGTATCACCCATCATATTTACAAAATAGCCAGTATTTACACAGACTTATCAATGCACAAGTTCAGGAACCATTCAACTTGGTGTCCAACACATACAGGTACTGGCAACAATAAGCATCAAAACTCTACGTGGAACAATAAATATTTTTCTCTGTCTTATAAGGCCTGTCTACATGATTGATTGTTCTACATTATCTTACTTTTCTGATCTATTTCCTTGTATTACATGTATTTTAAGTGGGAAGGAACCAGCTTCACAATAGTGAGAACACAAAAAATAAGTTTTTTTTTCTTCTTTCTTCTCCTGTATCATATTCTGGGCAAGATTATTCAAAAATACACCACTCGAATGTTTCTATTTACAGTCAACATTACAGTCTTTGAATGTTTCATCTTGTTCTTTAGTGGGATAAACTGGTTCCATTTTTATCCTGTCATAATTTTCCAAAGAGCATCAACATTTACAAACAAATCAATGTGTATTTGTAGCTCAAAGACTTTTTTTCAGTTAATAGCAATTTTGGGTTTCCCAGTTTTGTTACTCAAGAAAATGGTATGGAGAAGAAATACTTAATAGCCACTGGGCACAAAAGAATTAATAACAAGCAACATGACAATCACTGTTTCTAATGAATTCAGTACATAATCGACTTATAATCATACAAATCTTTCTCTGTTCACTTATAGTCACAACAGAGGTAGAGACAGGATAAGAAATTGTCCAGGTTATCCCAAAGGAATCATACACACCTCCACAGTAGCCTATCTACATGAAGGAATATATGTGAACCCACTTATCAAGTGGTAGAGTCCAGCACAAGTCCAGATTCTATACTACGGAGGACTGCTCCACTCAGACCAGGGGGGTAGACTGTGTAGGAGAAAGGTCATGTGTGCTGGTGGGTTCACTCGGAGGTGACCATGTTCTCTACCGTTGTCTCCAGGGCCTCCACGTCAACAATGTTCTTTGGCACCTCCTTGAACTGGTAGACAAGACGCTGGCCGTCCACCTTAGCAAGGATCCCTCTCTGGTAATAGTACCTTAAAGGAGTAGAGGATAGTCTTAAGAACAATGTGTGACATAACCAATACTCCTACACTACACTATCTGATCTGTTGAGAGGCCATCTACCATTGGTTGGTTACATACATGTTGCAATGCTGTTAATATTTCTGAGAACTGATTTTGCTTGAGGGATAAAAGTTTTAAAAGGGTGGTTGACAAGATGGAAGAAACTCAGAACAAGAGCATGTTTCCCTTTCTTCTATGGGACATGACAAGTATATACACACATAAGATGTTATATGTCAGGATTTTTACCTCAGAGCTCTCCCCATGGTTTCGTAGTTCATGTCAGGCTTGTTTTTGTGCTGACCCCACAGTTTGGACACGGCTTTGGAGTCCACCAACTTGAAGATGCCCTTCTCCTTCTGCGTCCACTTGATGATCTTGGGACAGGTGTCCTTGTTCTGTAACAACTCCAGCAGGAACTCCCACAGGTAGATGGTGTTACCTGCAGGGGGAGGGGGGCACAGGGATCAGTCTGTTGTTTTACTATGGAAGGACTTTGACCTAAACATTAAGCATACATTGCAGTACAGTAGAATAACAACATGCAGCAGTCTCCCCATTCAGGTTTTGACCACATAGGTATCAGTCAGGACACAGGTATCAGTCTAAATTCATAATGAAAGGGGGATTGGTACTTGGCTGTTGCTATAGGGTAGGTGGCTGTAAAAGTACAATTTGGGGAAAGGCAGCATTTGATAAGTGAAAGGTATCTGCCTACTGTTGCATGACGAAAGCAACTCATTTTCCAACATGTCTATGGCATACTATACTGACCTTCTCGTCTTCTCTTCATGGGAGGGGAGGACACACCGTGCTCCGGGCTGCCTGTATCGCTGCCACTGCTGCTGGTGGGGGACTTTGGTCTCTGAGTTTTGGGTTTGCGGGCTGAGGGACAAGAAGAGAAGCAACATTTATAACCACATCAAACATGTATCAATGCTGTGGTTTAAGTGTACAGCTCTCAAAACGTGACACGAGAGAACACATACATATTCAGATCCAATCAATGATTTCATTTGTATAACACTTGAACTAAGTGGACTTTGACACTACCTAAACATTGAGCATACATGGTCCTCAATAGATTGCAGTAGAAAAACAATTTGCTCGTTCAGATTTCACCACATACTTGTAATGTAAACATGTTTGCTGCAGTAGGCAACAGCCATCAATTAGACTTACCATTTGTATATATGATAATAAATGCTATTTTGGTTCTGTTGGCAGATTCATGTTTCCAAAATATAGCTGAAGAAATTAATAGTGCTTCCTGCTCTATTCAGTTGCAATAAATTATACACAGTAATATTTTGGAAATTTTACATCAGACTGTGAATCACCATCCCAACTTTTAACCACAATCACAGAACAAATCAGAGACCTACTTCCTTCTTTACCATAAGTAAGTTTCTGAATTCAAATATTCTATCTCTGCTTGTCTTTGCTATTAAAAGAGGACTATCAATATATAAAAAAGGAAAAAAACTAGACCTGGTAGTATATCAAATATGCATGTCTAACAATGGAAACTGATTTTCTTAGCTATTTTATTAGCCTCATTTAGACTTAACATTTGTCTGAAGTGTGATATTGTGTAACTGTTAAGACAGAACAGGGTTTAAGTTTGCAGTTTGAATCTCAGCCAAGCTGCTGTTTTTCTAAACCTTGTTCTGTACACTAACAGAAGTTGCATTCTACAAGCGAGACAAAATGTGGAGCTCACGTTTCTTGACTTTCTTGGCCTTGGGTGGTGTGACAGGCAGCGCTGCCGTGGCCAGCTGGGTGGGCATGGTCTGGACCTGAACACTCTGCATGACGGGGGGGACCTCCACGCACACGTCCGGCCTCATGGCGACCTGCGGCGGCCCCGCGGCACACGGTGGGATGAACGGGACGCCCATGGCTAATGGAAACACAGGCACGACTGACAAACACATAAACAACAGTGACTGGAGAACTACACCTGTCTGTCATTTAAGTCATGTACAACAAAGAACATAGTAATTTTGAATGACAGCGTAATTTAATTTAGCACCGCTACATGTTTTTAGTCTTATATGTCCATAAATGATGTTATGTAAATTACAAAACCAAGTTATCAAATCACAGTCATTAAAGCTATGTAAGTTTATAAATGTTTATAACATTGAACATCATATAAATCAAATTTTTCAAGGAGGAAAAAAGGGCGAAAGACTGAAAAACTTTTGACCTAAAACACATAAAATCATCCTTTTGAAAGATGGTATGTGTGTGTGAGAGTGTGTGAGGATCTTTACCTTGCAATCTTGCCTTGTTTTCCTCGTGGGAGTTTGTCTCCATGTCTGACACGCCACTGTCGGTGGGGCTTGGGGGCTCTGCAAAAAGACAAACATACAAATACAACATTAACACTCTTAATACATGACCAAGCCATTTTAGTCTTCTGTTAGCAACTTCTAACAGAACACTGAAATAGCTCAGCAATGTCTCACAAGGAATGTAGAAGGTAAGTAACTCAAGTACAAAAATGGACAAAAGATTGATGATTCTCACCCATTTTAGCGATGGGCTTGGCCTCTGCTGTAGTCGGGGAGTCCATCTCCACCAGCGCCTGTGCCGCCATCATGGCTCTCCCCTTCTCCTGACTCACACTCGCTTCAGCATCCTTCTTGTCGCTCACTTCAACTGGAAAACAAGAGCAAAGTACAACTTTAGTCTGCGTAAACACCACAGAGTTCAAAAAACATCCGAAAATAGTTTCATCAGGTTGGTAGAACATAGGATATTGGGGTTTTCTTTTACCCAACCAGTAATGTCTCTTACCTTGCTTACTTTTCTGTGTTTGTCAGACTAACATTTGACTAAAGCTGTAGCTCTGTATAGAATCCATAACATTATACAGAACTACAGCTTTAAACGTTAGCATTTCAAGTACAGGATTTCCTACCATCTATACAGTAAAGTCATCTCCTTGACATAAATAGTGCATGTTTTGTGGGTAAACAATAGCTATTTTTAGACATTTGTATGAAGACCAGCCCTGACCAGGAAGTTAACATACATGCTGGTGCATATACAAAAAGAATAATAATACTAACTTCTAGAAGTATTATTCATGTGAAGCTACATGTGAAGTACAAATAGTTTTCCCCATGGAGGTCTTATAAAATACAGGCAATTTGGGTGATTAGCCTCAACAATGAAAGACAGTGAAGATGAAAACTATAGAGCCATCATAATTCAGTTGTTCGATATATCTTACAACTTGCGCCTAAAATGTGACCACTAGTCCTTTGGATACTCAGGATAGTAGCACCATTAGATCCATTTACTTGTTATTTGGACAGTCAAAACAAAGCCAGGCCAGCCCATGAGGGGGTGAGGGACCTCACATAGCCTGACCTTTAGAAACGACAAGGCATGCTATTTCCATCCAACCACTGACGCACAAGTGAGCCCACATAATATCCAGATCTAGACAAGGCTGAATGCCTGATGACATCACAGAGTGGTTACCATGGAGACAGAGAGGTTGCCATGGTAATGTCGAGGGACCAAGTGCTGAATTAGGCTTGAGTGTGTTCTAATGAGGACTTGGGTTGAGCAAGCCGGGGAAATGTCAGATAAGCCTAACAGATGTAATATTCATAACTAACAGTCTGCTACTTGTAGGTACTACTTGTCTATATGAATGTCTTTTTCCCTAGAAAGACATCAGTTTTGGATATTTTTTCCATTACTTAAATCATTTCTACCATCTCCTCAATGAAAAGACAAGAGTGTTTAAATTACAAGTGTTTGAGCCACATACATTTAGCTCTTTAAATTTCTTTTTGCCATGTTACTCAAAAAGCATTTTCAATATTCATCAACTAAACACAATACGTTTGATGGGGTTATGCAAAAAGTGACCGTTGATAAAACTTGCTGTATGTAAACTATAGAGTGTAAGGCAGGTAAAAGTCACCCTTTTAGTTTCCAAGCAACTTTATCTGTCCTCATGACCTGTGTTTACTTTCACTCCACCTGAGTACTGAACAGTATACTCAGTCCTTATGTAACACACACTTTACTGGGTACTACTGTTGAACTAGAAGGAACAAGAACACTGCACGAAAAATATTATAACGCTAAAAGTTGAGCCCAATAACGCCAATCTTCCAATTGTAAAATGGCAGTAAACACATTCGGTACCTGTTATGTCTTGATAAATTTACAAACGTTAAAAAAAAGAGAAACATTGACAGGAAGGGATTACTCCTCTGTTTTGGTTCCAATCACTTCCTGTATGGAGCAAAGCACATCCTGCAAACTTTATTGACAGGTGACCTTGAGGTCAACAACAGCCAATAAGAGTCTGTCTACCTTCCTCTGTCAAGTAATCTGAGCTTATTGTGTACTAGAAGCAGGAAACAAAAAAAACCTTCTTGCTCAAGTCCAACCATTTTCTGAAAAAAAAAATACAACTGGGTTTTCACACCTTTGTACGTAACACTTTACTACACAACCAGTCAGTTAGCAAAGATATAATTAGCCTTAACAAATCTGTTTTGAATTTTTGCTTGATTGATTTAGAGGACTGATTTTGGGTCAGAGTTTGCCCACCAGTGATTGGCAAGGTGCCAAGACAAACTGGAAGGGCTCAAGTAGTTGCTGGGGCTCTTGTTTTGAAAATGTCTGCCCTGTTTTAGTAGTGAAATTTGATCACTGTTACAGGCAGCAAACTGGGCAGCAGTTTTGCTGTAGCAGTCCTTTAAAAACTGGGCATTTATAAGGAGATACAACAGAACATTGAAGAGATTACCATTACCCTAAGGTAAAACTGACAAATCTAGAAAGAAGTGTAGTTTTGAAAACACCCATGGATCCTTTACAGATGAAGTCAAATGGATCAGCAGTAATGCAGGCATTGTGTTCTCTGGAATGCATCTTGGGATAATTTTTCAAAAGTAAATTCTTCATCCTGACAGGTTTTTCCGCATGACCCAGACATGCAAAATGTCAACCACCCATCAATATCTGTCATCATCAAAAAGGTGTGTAAATGTCTTTTAAATTTTCAATGACATAAACCTGTGGTAAATTTGTGGGAAGACATGAAGAGCTTTGTCACCATTTCAAAAATGTAGACTGGTATTTAGAAATTAAAACTGTGTTTGGATCTGTTCCTAATTCTCAAATCTCTGGGAAATGGTTACAACGATGTGAAAATAAAATTTCTAAATAACTGCGATAAACACCCATGTGTTGACTTATTGTGTGGGTATATGAAGGGCAGCGTTTACGCATACACTGCAAGGGACAGTCCCTCCCGAACTACTTCCTGTTAGTGTTATGGTCGTTTCAAAGAACAGGATGCAAGTCTGACGTCAAGTGTTCCCCACCCTCTTTTCTAGACACTATAAAGATATAAAAAGTACACGATACCTGCTTTCCTATATGTCACCAACATTTGTACCTTTAGAAAATTGGTAACATTTCTACAAACTCCTTTCTTTGATATCAAATAGTGCATTGTGGAAATTACTCATTTCATATTCATGAATTTTGTTCTCCTAACTAACATCCCAGAGTACTAGTATACATGAAGCTAGTGAAAATTGTGAAATCAAAACAAGTATTGCAATTCTTCCGCACTGGTGCCTTTTTTGTTTCACTTGATCCTTTATAATATAGGCCATGTGGGAATAACTGACTTGTAGCAGCTTGAAGTCTTCTTGCACTTCAACAGTGCTAGTGATGTCTTTCTGCAGAGGGATTACCAGGCATTAACCTCTAACCATGAACCTGGCACCTGAACACATCACACACAAAGCTACAAATGTAATCACATCACAATCACTCTCTATTCCTTTCAAAACTATAGTACTGCCCACCTTATCGATAAGGCAACTGTCACATTTATCACTCCAGTAATTAAATCTGATGTCACTGAATTAAGGCCCAAGTGGTTAATCCCTAACTACAGATACAGTAATCTAACATTACAGCAACCAGCAATGTGTGGTGTCTAAGTTACTGTAAGAGTTAATGTTTTCAGTACAGTAACTAGATGCACATGAAGGTGGGTTAGTATAGATGTCACTGCTACTTCCAACAGACGACAAAGAAGACTTCAACCTGGTCCAAGTTCCAAACCACAAACCCACAATGCCTGGCATAGTACCCAGAAATGTGAAAACTTCTGGCAGAAATACCAGATTCCATATTCCAGACTTGGCTTGAAGCATTTGGCATGTGGATCAACTCGAAGTCAAAGGAGCATGTAATCAACTTCTACAGTAAAATCTTCAACTATTGTGATGTCCACCTAAACCTGAAAAGTTTTCTCATCACAGCTTTTTAAACACTGTACACACAAAGAAAGGTAATAACTATAAACAAGTTTCCAACGAAACAGATTAATTATTCATGAGCCTGTCTACAACTGTGATTGATATTACCAGGTGTACAAGTACAAGAGGCTCCTGTTCAACACCTTTTAAACTGTGTACATAATTACAAATGTCAAACAATTTGGTAATGTGTTTGTTGAAAGTTGCATTGTAGTTAAATAAATTTCAATACAGTTACACTTACACTGCAGTATTTTGAAATATATTTGAACTAGTACTTCAATAAAAACTACTTAAAAGGATGTACCTGGGACATGGACATTTCGAATGCTAGGAAACATCTTAAAGTCCACATTAAAATTTGTAAAGGCCAATGATATATAACGTTATATATAGTACTTTCCTGAATATTTTCCGTATCTGTATTGGTCAACTGGTATAAATAATGTTTGGTCTACAACACCAACTTTTGTATCTACCAATGTGGACCACAGTTTTGTTCTATTTCTAAGTTCTGTGTGATTGGAATGCTACTTCTGTTGTCCAAATAACAGTAATATTATGTGGCCCAATGGTCAGTGAGAAAACTACCATGTGATTGGAAATTTCTGTGCATCGGGTTTGACAAAGATTAATGTTTTGAGCAGCCCTTCCATATGCCAGCCTGTGTCCTGTAACTGTGCTCGCATGGCACACACCACACAGGGGCCTCCTCACTTCCTGGTTACCCCCACGGTCATAGTGGCACGCCACAAAAGGGCACTACGTCTCATAACACACACAAAACACACGGATTTCCAACTCCTAAACGTATCCACGAAATTCTATCCGCTACAGAACGGCACAATGTGACAACAAGAAAGCGGAGATCGATTGTGGAAGAGGTTCTTTGCGAGCTAAATCCGTCAACACGCGGGCCAATAGCAGGTAAGGGAGCCCGCCACTCCGGTGGTGGCCAGAAAAATCCTCACGGAGGACAAACGCACCACTTCCGTGTTCTATCTCAGCGACATACGGCACTTAAGACACACGGGATTCTCACAAAAACTGCAAAAATTTACGCTCTGGGAACATCTGGAAGTCATCACCTACATTTTCGGTGCGACCATGACCGAAATATTTACAACAGGCGGCAGAAAAGAATCAGGAAGCGAGTCGAGCCACGCATGAAGTCAACACAACCGGGTCCACTTCCTGGTTAGCGAGCGGGAACGGTCACTGCGGCGGAATACCACCACCGTTCCCGCTAAAACTCCGCCTAACGCACCGGGACGATTCTAACTACCACCTTTCACTATAATTCGGCAATATTAATTGTTTTACCGGCTTTCAGAAGCAGATCAAGACTCTTGCTGGCCACTTCCTGGACGGGGACCGCCATCTTCGCTGCCAACTCTCAAGGGTGTATCCATCCGCACGAGAAAAGCCGGAAATAATTTGCATACGCTCCTAAATACTGCGGATTATGTGTCGCGCTCTCTCATTGGACGATACGTCACTTTGGGAAAATACCCCTCGGAGTAAACTGGGAAACGCAGTGGCTATCATCACCAAAAACGGATATGTATGTGACTGAATATTCAGAAATGCCAACTAAATATGCATCATATCTCAAAATGCTTGCGAAAATCGATATTACTCTGCAGACGACACGCTAAGGCAGTGACCAATCGCAGAGCGCAACAAGAGTGAAAAGAAATTCTCTGCGGGGACCAGTTCCGGGTTGTAGTCCGCTGAGACCTTTTTAACAGCAAATCGTTGCCATTTCCCAAATTTTTACGTATGGACTAGTTTTAATCATCGATTTAGATATTTTTCTGGTGATAATATGGTGCAAACTGTCAAGTTAGAGACTGAAATTGTGCAAGGTTTAAGATTTTCACACGTGGGCGGAGGGATATTTTAGTCGGTCTGTTGTGCACAAGCCGGTGAGGGACAACCCATACCGAAGCAGAAGGTCAACAAAGCGGCAAACTGATGCTATAATCCTGTTAAGTTTTGAAATTCAAACCAAAAACATGTCAGAAGATCTCAAAGAGGTTGCAGGCAACAAAACGCCTGTGGTTTTCTCACTGACAAGAGTTGAAATCGCTGTTATCACTGATTTGTTGCTGGCAAGTTTCTGTTGCTGTGGCTTTAGAAGGTTGACACTGCTCTCCAGGTAGTCCACATCTGGTAAAATTTATCAAAACTTGGCTGTCTTCCAGTTGGGTGTGCACAGTAGTTGGACCTGAGCAGAGTTACAATTTCCACATATAAAACAGGGTCAAATAAAGCTAAAAATACAACAACAAAAACAACTAAAAAAATAGTT
>NW_017803379.1:2610849-2653503 GCF_001625305.1 Branchiostoma belcheri | reverse complement strand
GGAATGCAGCTGATTTATAGAATTTCCCCATAAATTATGCAAATTACATCCATATTTGCATAATTGTCACATAATTATATTAAGCATCACGTAAGCTACCTACATACCAAAAATCACGACGATCCGTCAACCGGTTCTTGAGTTATCCCCTTTTGAATATTTTCAAGAATTTATCCCTGCAGTTCCAGAGCAAGCCGCTAGGGGGCCTAAACTCACGTCACTTTTTTCCCAGCACAAGAGCTACCTACCATCTAAATTTCATCACCATAGCATGTCTAGATCATGAGATATCAAAACCGGAAGTTCAGCTGCAGTACCATAACAAGCCGCTAGGGGGTCCAAAATCTAATCATTTTGAGGTCTCATCAAGACCTACCCACCTACCAAGTATCAAGACAATCCATCCAGGCCTTCTCAAGTTATCGTGTTTACAGACAGACAGACAGACAGACACACACACACACACACACATACACGAACGCCCCTGAAAACATAACCTTCTTGGCGAAGGTAATGATTAAAATTAAATTTGATTGACAACTTTCAACAGCAAGGAAACCTTGCCCAGGGCAGAGGGTACAAGGATGGAAAAAAATTTCCTCCAAATGCCTAGTTTCCACCATTACGTGAACAAAATCAATATCTCCTAAACTGTGACAATATGCCTCTTAGTCCAAACAATGACATATTAGCTTTAATTGTGTGCAAAAGTAATAAGCACAGGTGCATTCCATCACTGTGGTGGGAATTGCCTTCCATGCAAGTGTGTTCTCCATTTGATAAGTCTAACGTTACTACCCAAGGTACCTCCCATGAAAAAAAAAAGTTACAACACAGTTCTCAACAAGTTTTGCAACTAAAAATAAGAAAATCTAACGTGTGTATAATGTTAACAAACATTTAGCATTCATAACGATCATGAAAATTTCAATTGTTTTACCCACATCAAGGTTTCAAGATCGCTGTAGTCTAGACCAAAAGAGAAGAACTCAGAGTGCTGTTGAATTCCATTAATATAGTAGTCTTAAATCTTGTGATATTTTATTGAACCCTTGAAACATTATTGGATTGGGGCAATAAAAACGGTTGGTAACAAGCTCTGCTGTTCAGCACTGCTAGCCCAGTTTCCGACCTATCCCTACAGTGCAGCTGTCAATGTTCCCAGGCAGGGATATGCATGTGTACTGTTTTTATCAGCTCTATCTTTGCAGCTGCATGAGATTTCTGCTAAGAAGTTGGATAACTTCAAGAGAAATTGAATCAAGAATTCCTGGTTCAGGACCCAGATCTTTCAAAGAATTGGCACTTGCCATTTTTTTTGTTTTAAAATACATCTATCATCAACAGTCATAAATTTCTTTCTTTAATCTTTAAATCTGTCAACAAACAGGCCATGGAAAATAATCATACCTTCCCACAGTGTGCTTTAGCCACTGTTTGAATCATTAAGCAAAGTACAAAATAATTTCTGGGAGAATTGCAAGGCAGTAATATCATGCCTCCCTGTTTGGTGGTCTCTTGATCATGTCCAAAATTAATCTTCATAAGCAACCACCCAGGGGAACAAAGGTGTACCATTGACATGATTCTTTTTTTTTTTTATGTAGCAAGGCATCAGCCAATCTATTTGACTGGTCAATCCAATCATAGGTACAAAAAAGATCTGGCTGCATTCTGGCATCAACAGAGATAATCATCTTGTTGGCCAATCCTCTTCTTGAACTCCCATGATGCAGGAGGAATAAGTCTATTCACTTTTATGAGTAAGTGCATGTAGGTATAAGCAAAGAATGCATACGAAATTATTTAGTCATCATTTCATCAACGGTTATTCTAGAAAAGAAGTTTTACAGGGACTGGCACTATGTCATTGCCTGACAGCTGAATTGCACATTAAACCAGTCAACTTGAAACACATTAAACATTTATGCAATATAAATCTAACATGGCTAAGTATGACATTTACAGACATTGTATAAAAATGTTAGTAACTTTGCCTTCCCGCTGTCCTCTGTGGTGTCATTTTGTGATAAATGTACCGTTGAGACTCTACAGACTCAAAATATAACATTGTAAAATCTTCATCAAGTTTGCCAAGCTTCCTTCTAAATCTAAGTGCAGAGCCGACTAACCTAGTTGCAGTACTGCACTTCATCACTAGGAGGCAGAGCCAACCTCCTTTCCTAGGGGTAGGGTTACATGTCACCTTTAATGCATATTCTTTTCTCGCAAAGACACATACTTAATGTGCATATCATAGAATGGGTTGCATTGATGTTGATTCACTGAGAGTTCTCTATATTCTGCTTACAGTACGTGTTGTACATTTGTTATACATCATGTTACATGTATATTGTACTTGGACTATGTTCAGTGTCATGTACTACACTGTATGATTTAGTATTTGCTGTATTTGGTTACATCATGTGAACACACACCACTCCCAGTGGACTAGCCCCCAGTGATTGCACAACTGTGTGGCCCAAGGGCTATTGAACCGGATATGCGAGCCGCCCTATGAACCACCTTGTGTGGGAAGGACTTTAACTTAAATGTGAACTATTGTTGATAATATTCTAGTAGTAGCCCAGATCACAGGGTATCAAGATATGTTAATCATGTGTGAAAGTTGTATGCTGAAACATGGGTGTCAGGATATAAAATACATTAGTATTCATTAAACAGTTTTCTTCTTCGGCTCTTTTATGGAACTTACCTGTGTCACTCACAACTTCCTCCTCATGCGCCACAACTGAGTCTATGTAGACAAACTCCACTTCTTCCTTTATCTCAACAGCTGGCCTCTCGATGGGTTCTACAATAACTGCCGGGGTGAACTGCTCCTGTGAACGGGTCAAATGATAACATTACAGTCAACTGTAACTTTTACTCACATGTTCAGAGCAACCTTTGGTGGTACAGAGCTCGGAACATTCAGAACTGGTAGTAAATGTGAAGCAATGATCCCACCACTAATATCAGTGCTGTGAGTTCTTTTCTTCCTTTCTGAATTTTATTGTATTGAAAAATAGCTGGTTGTAATGAGAGATTTATTAACACATTTTGTTAATTGTTATTTTGTACAACATAATTGATAACATTTTCATCGAGCATTTATAGAACATATTATTTTACACAGTCTTTTAGAGTTGATGTTATATGTACTATGTAAGACAAAGCATTTTATTTTCAAGTACAACACATCATGATATTGTTATGCTATCAAGAATGTGATTTACACTCACTATCACTAGTGTTTAAATAAACAAATTATCATGGGAATAGAGTGACAACATTGTCAACCATGTTGGGGAAATATGTTGCAATATGTTTTTGGGATGTGACAAATCCTTAAAATTAATTCTTTCTTAACCTTCTCCCTGCTGTGGTAGCCTTTTGACTCAAAACATGTTATATTTATGGTTAAGCTGAAGGGAGATGACTAACACGAAAACTTCAAAAATACATATCAACTGTAACATGTTACTAAATAATGCAGCATAACATATCAGACAAGACAGCAGGATAAGACACAGACAAGTCAGCAGCGTAAGACAGTAGTTAGAAGAAACTACGCTGATAGTGTCCTCTACTAGGCTTCTAAGTGTCATAGGCTCGAACATCCAACAAGAAGCCTAGTAAAACCTACTACCACAACAAAAGAAAATAAAAGCTATCGGCAACAAAAAAAAACAGGCATTGAACAACTGCATAGATACAGATGAAGAAGGCTTGCATCATGTTTAGGGACACTTCTAAGACTTCTGCTGTATCACCAGCCTCCGACAAGACGCTCTGCCATGTCTTCTTACTGCTTGAGGGAAGACAGAGCGTCGGCTACAATGTGCTACCCTGGAACTGTGAAGATCTGTGAAACAGGAGAGAGCAGAAAAAAAGCAGCGACAGTCGACTGAGTTGAAGTACTAGTCTTCTGCACTTCCCTTCCACCAAAATCCCTCTTGATGCTGTTAGCCATATTGGTGGCTATTTGCATTACACTCAAAGGTCAAAGTGTCTCTGTGTTTTATTGACAGGCTTTTAGATATTTGCCTGCTATTCCATTAATTTACTGTAGCTTGTTTTGAAAGATGTGGTACAGTTAGCACCTCAAAATGTTGGGGTGCACCTTGCCTTTGACATGAGGAGGCCCTCTTTAGGTTTCATTGCAAAATATAGAGGGGAGCAGAAGACCATTTGACTTTGCAAAATGAACATGAGTCAGAGGTGGCAGAGATAAAGTCATGCAAGTGCACATATACAGTCAATGATGTATCAAACTAATGATCTACATGATAGACACTTGTACATCAAAGAACATAATAATATGCTGCATCTAATATAATGGATCTACTAGACATTTGCTGAAAATATTTGATATGGGCTCCAATTATCCATCTGCAACCTGGAATATGCAGAACTTATGAGAAAGCAGGAAAACTACAATACAAACAGCTGACACTTTTAGGCTAATAGAATGCAGGCTCCGAGTATTGAAAACCCTATATTGTAGAGAACTGAATAAAGAGGACTTTTTGAGTTTGGTTGTTGTTGGCATAATGATCTATTGGTCCATGAATTACATTATGACACAGGCATACAGGTTTCCATACACATTAAATAAATAAATCACTCAGTTAACAACCTATTTTAAGTTGTCTGGTCATAAAAAAATATAGTTCAGCAATGAACATGCTTTGCAAATTGGCTGCCACGTTGATTGCAATGTCTATTCAAAAGTGTCAGTAATGTTATTGTTAACTATGACTGACGATGAAAATTGGTTATGTGAGGAAACAAGGTACAGTTTCAGAGACAGAATGCAGAAAAGAGGGAGAAGATCAGCTGATATTATCTCCATTCCCTCCCTCCCTCCATACCTCATGGTCCATGTTGTTGCTTGCGAAGTCGAATGTCAGCCCCTGCTTCTGCTGCACCAGTGTCATCCTTCTACAGCTAATGTACAACTGTCAAGGAAGTGGTCCCTGCAAGGGTAAACAAACACCATCAGGATAAAATAGGACAACATAACTTGAGCTGCACGTGTAGTCTATATGTTTTGATTAATTGTTTGCTCTAGTTACTCTTGACCGGCATTGAACCATGAATGCAAGTGACTAGGATATTACAGAACTTCACAGAACCAACATACCAAACAAAAAAGCTTGCTCATCATATAACCCAAGTGTAGGTAATTGCTGTACAAAAATTGAGGGGCTGATATCGATGAACAGATAATATAAAATAAATATAAAATACTAAACTTCATGGGCAAATAGGTAAAATATTCTGAAAAAATCGATGATGCAAATAGGCTGCTTCTGCTGTGCACTATTAATCACAGTTGTAGTGGAGAATTCCACAAGATAAGATCTGTAATGTTGAATAGCTTAGTCTGGTTCCAGTGTACACCACAGCAAAGGTATCATTTTATAGCATATCAGATATGTATACATATGTATTCAAGTCTTGTGAACAACAAGCTCTATTTAAAGACAACTCTTATATATGAGTGCGCCATTAAGTAGTAAAGAGTCACAATCACTTTCAATTGACACCTTCCTATTCAAAAGGTGTAAAAAGCATCCAAAATCCATGTGCTGCACTGAGATCTAAAATGCTTGCCATTGAAATGCCAGGTAAAAGCCTTTCAGACAAGAACATTTCTGCCAGGATAACCCATGAAAGGCAACAGACAAAGCCAAATATGGGACTACTTTTGACAAAGAAAAGCCATGAAGATACAAAAGGCTATACCATTCAAAGGTTTCAAACATTCTACTTTGTTTACAGTGCATTGCCCCACAACTTGGGGTATGCAGTATCAAGTTTTGCTAGCTCTTGACTGTTCCTTCCCTTGAACAGGTAGAAATTTATTCAGATACACGTGCAGATTTATCAACTGGCTCCATGGCCTATGTAAACTGACAAAATTATCAGTGCCAAACCTGAGTTATAGGTAAAGAAGCCTCAGGGTACTACCCAGATACATGTATGATATAGTGATCCCCAAAGTCAAGCCCTACAACAATACCTGCACTGCTAACCACACCTACTTGAATTGACATGTATTTCAATCTCAGGTAGAAAATAAAAACTCCTGAAATAGACGATAGTAGAACAGGTGAGTTCAAGTCACTTCCCAAGTTCAGCCCCTGTCGGTATGTGGTAGACAGGAAAGTAAACAACTCCAAATTCCCATTGTACACACCTATTTTCACCCCACCTTGATAAGGTATCAGGTGTCCACGCCAAGCACCCTTTACAGCAAACAATGGCATACATCAGTAGTAGAACAGAGTTTCTCCATGTACAAGATTACCTGTGGAAACTAGCACTGAACTAGACTTTCCCGTGACAGTTGGCTGCATGACGCTGTGAGGTCACAGTTAATGATTCCGAAAGCAGGACGACAGACAGGCAGACTTTGTGCCTGCGCAAACACCGCACCTGTTTTACCTTTGAACTCTGTTCAACAGCAAGCATCCAGCTCTTACATACAAACTATCCATAAATCACCTATGGGATATATGCATCTCCTTTTCACCATGTTGGACTGGTGTTGTCTTTTGCAGGTAATTATGCAGCAATACCTGCACGTACTGTAGGTCTTCTTGACGTCAGAAGACAACTGAAACAACAGCTACCTGCAAACATGCCCTTGGGGCAAAACTCTTGTTAACATAGTACATAAACACCTTGCATTTCAAGTATAGCGTGGCACTAATTTAGTTGCTCAACAGCTTCTAAACCCTCAGTGTTCAGCTATATATGCATAGTCAGCAAAGTTGTTCTTTGATTCTGACGGTATTTTGTACATATCTTTGACCTTGAGCTTGCGATAAGCATATGAAGGATAATTTTTCAGGAAGGAGTATAGTTAGGATAGCTTGCAAATGCTGTATGGGGCATTGTGAAAATTCTAATGGTAGAAAAGTTAATGCACTGTAAGAAATCAATTATTGCTAAAAAAAATATGATCTCTCTTAACATTTCCTTTTCAGGGACCCAATTCAAAGTCAATGTTAAGTATAGCATAATATGATTAGAAAGGCTGACCAGAGGGTTATCACTATAGTAGTATGTAAACATACCTGACAAAAGATAGTCTTTTGGTAACAGATAGGTGAATACCATCTCTATTGTCTCCCTTTGTTATACATTTTGTATACTACAAATGTATGCATTTAGTAACACACAGGGAAAGTTCTGTTTTTCAGTCCACTATATATCACTATCATTTCAGAAAAAAAAAGACAATAACAATTTTGATACACAATGCAGCCTAAAGAATTATGTTCGTTCGCAGAATAAAGAACAATCAATGCAATAAAATCAGCCCTTGCTGACATAGGAAACCTGACATGTCACATCACTTACAAGATAATAACCACATGTGAGACTTCTTCCTGCTAAAAGAGGGTCTGCATGCCCTTTTTCGTTAACCGTTATGGGCTATTTTAATTTACCGTTAATCGTTGCCGGCCCGCTCTAATTTAACGTTAAGCGTTATCAGTATATTCCTCGTGAAGCGTTATTGGTCGTTTTAATTCAACGTAAAACGTTATTTGTCATCCTAAATTCAGCGTTAAGCGTTAATGAATAATTCTTCTTTACGCCTAATTTTGCCTTTCAAAGTGCAGGAAAATGCGTCATTGAAGGTTCAAAATACAAAATTTCCCGGGGGAGAATGCCCCCGGACCCCCCTACATTGCTCGCGCCTTTGGCGCTCGACTCGCGCTTATGCGCTCGGTCCCTTCGGCTCTAGCCAGAACCAGCTTTCCTGTCAATTTCCGGAATTTTGCGGAGAGTTACAGATTTTTTTTAAAGAATCCGTCAACCTTGACAGGCAAATTAACAAAAATCTTGAGTAAAATATGAAAACATCAGAAGGACCGACAAACACTCTCAACACCATGATTTGCCTCTCAAAATGTGGGAAATTGCGTTTTTGAAGGCTTAAGACTCCTAAATTTCCCGGGGGAGCATTCCCCCGGACCCCTCTAGATTACGACGCTCCCCTCTCAAAATCCACTGGGCAGACTGAAAAAATGCAAGCTGGCCGACGTCGACTCGGACTCCCCTTTATTTGTGGACGCACTCGGGGACCAGGGCATGTGGGGAACACAGGGTACACATACCTTTAATGCGTGCTTCATTACATGTAAGATATAACTTGTTACGTAATTTTGTCAATGATCACCTTTTCTCACAAAGCGAGATACCAAATCCAGTGCAGCTCGAAAAAAAGTCTGTCAATTTACCGTTAAGCGTTGCCGACCGTCCTGAATTTACCGTTAAGCGTTATCGGCCCTGCTGAATTCACCGTTAACCGTTGCCAGGACCCCCCCATGCAGACCCTCCTAAAAACGTGATGCCAGCATCATGCCATGACAGTCGCTGACTGAGTCAGCAGTGTCTCAACTGAGTCAACAGACTTTGCAGTCTCTTTGCTACATCTGGTTTTAACAAGGAGCTAAAAATTTGATTTTTAAGCTCCTTGGTTTCACAAAGGAATATTTGAGATCTACGTAACTCACATGTTACTTGTAATTGTTGTATGCAATGCGTCGTATGAATTTGGGGACATGTCTTCTAGTTCTTCCCCACTTACTTGGAATTTAGTGGAAAGGGATTTAAATGGGGTTTTAAATCAGAACATTTAACAGAGCCCATAATCAACAACAAACAGAGCCTATAATCAACAACAACAACTATTGCCTACTTTCAATTAAGTCCTGTGAGCTGTTTGACATGTTTGTACAAATTCTACTTGTGTGTGCTCTTGTTCTGACATTGCAGGTCTAGTTTTGATGTGGGGGACATCATGTGGCAAGGATTATGAAAGAAAACATACAGACGAAAGTGACACTGTTGGTTTTGTGAGAGACACTATGCACAATTCCTGGGTGAAAACTGACAAATGCTGTAACCCTACCAGGGTAGTACCACCCCATAGTAAGAACAGACATGTGAAACTGGAAGTGGGAAGGAAATAGGAAACACAAACTGTGCCAGAAATACCCACTGCTATGGTAGTGGGAGATCCCATGTCACCCAGCAGGGACCTTATAACAATTATGTGTCAGTCCAATTTAATGGTTGTCACAGGCATGCTAATCTGGCTTCACTGGGTGTGAAACTATGGGGTGGGAGGGACTTGTGGGTTCAATAAATTGAATAATCAACTGGGGGAACTCCATAAATGGCACACTTGGGACATGGCTATTGTTTACTACATGCTAATACATTTGTAGATCACAAAAGGAACCACAATGGATTGTGGACACCCCAACAAAATAAACATGGGGAGGGAGGGGGGGCACACCATCACTATAATCTACAACTCTATGTAATATTTGTACTGTGAGATATAAATTCCTTTATATAGTTCTGCATTTACTTGGCAGAAGTTGGCACTTTGTTTGGCTTGTACATTGTGCTTGTAGTTAGACAGCTCACAATAAATTAACTATTGTAGATAGAGTGTAATTAATATTTTCACTGTGAAACTAAAGAAACCTTGTTCTGAAAATATTTCTGATTAAAAACTGAGAAAAACAGCAGCACTTGTGATACACTCCAGCCCAGTGTCTTCTTTTCTCACTGAATTAATGATCTTACTATGCTTGGTTGTTGATGCAAGCAGCAAACCCTTGTGGAGTGATTGACAAATGAAAACAAAAGTGGTATAATTTTGATGGGAAATTATTCCATCTGGATTTGAAGCAACATTGTAGTTTTCAGTGGAAACAAATCCAACATCGCCAAAACGAAATTGATGCTCAGAAATTAAATCAGCAGGCAGACAGCCTAGCTTGTTCTAGCTCAGGGGCCAAAGGTCACAGTGCCAAGCATGCATACAATGGAGTACGAAATGGTATGCTCACCTGGACAGGTAAACACAACGTGCCCCAAGGTCACGTACCAAAAGATGGCGTCTGTTTTCTTCTTTCTTTTCAAACTTGGATGGCTAAGATCTTTCAAATCAATACTATCATCAAACATTTGAGGACTAAGAGAAATATAGATACAATTCAGACACCTGTGCCAGTAATTGTACATAGAAACTTTGTACTTTGAGACCAGACAAGAAACAATTCTGTACAGTCTGGAAAATGTTTTAACAACAAGATCTGAATAATAATGACACTGACTAAGCATATGTAGAACAACTAACCCTTTTACAGCAATTGGTTAATCTTTTAAATAAAATCTGACTGTGTGGACATGTTTTTGGTGTTTGATTGAAGCCTGTTAAAAATGTACTTAGTACCTACTTTGCAGCATACAACTAAATTTCTGAAGGGTATGGGGAGGGGCATCATTAACCTTAAGATAACAGAAATTATTGGAGTCATTTCCTTGAACAGGGGATCATGTTACTGTACACAGACTTACCCTTACATGCCCAGAAGGCATAGGTCAGGGTTCTTGAAATGTTCATGACATGGAAGACTAAATTTTTCATCACCACCAAGCTTGTAACTGCATAATTTTCTACAAGTGAACACAACATTGTGGCGTGCAACAATCAATGATCAAGGACAACATCCGTGCCTTTGAGTGTTTTTATGGTCTGGTGTAAAACATTTAAAGCCACAAACATGTGTTGGACTTAAGGAGGGCATAGTGTTATTTAAAGATTCCGACATGTAAGAGCTACACGTATGTCATAGTGCCTCACCTGTCTTGTTAGAAATAACATAAATAATTCACTATCACAATAATCATGGATTCAGAAACAAACAGTGAATAGCTGCTAGAGGATACCCCTGGTTTATCTGTGAAAAATGAAACCTGTACAGTGCTAAATACGGGGCAATTTAACCAATGCAGAGATGCCGAACTGTATTGTATCATATCCAAAGTCTGACTGTATCTGTATCTGTACAGTATAGCCGGTATAACCACCCTTTGGCGTAACACACCAGCTTCGCAGGCACACGGCGTGGTCGCAGTTGGCTACATTACACAGAGCAACCTTTGCATATCTAACTGTAGTGATGATATCCCTGCTATACTAGTGACAATGAGTTCTACTCTAGTAGGATACTAGTAGTTCTACTTCTAGGGAAAAACTTGAAGACCACCTGTTGTAGGTGTAAAGAACTTTCTCAGGAATGTTTTCCCCTGTCTAGACCCCCTCCACCAAGCAGGAATGTAAAAAAATGTGATTACGTTCTTGACATTGTGATTTCCTGGACAAAGTACAGGCATATAATTTTTAACCGTAAAATAATTACATTCCATTACTCTTGTCCCAGTGGACTGTCTTGACTGATGAAAGTTCAGTCACAAAGTGCACAGCCTTCCCAAGCAGAGACGTTTGATTGACCTCACAACAGAACACCAGACCACTTACCTTGACAACAAATGTAGAACAGTCACTACAAACAATGATCTCCCATTTATCTTAAACATCGCAATAACCCATTTAACAACATGGTTCTTTCCATATCGGATGGCTGCCGTACAGGGCCACAAGTACAATTCAATAACCGTGAATCACGGTGATGTATTTGTGACGATGAGTCATCTTGAGCCCAGGGCTGTTCAGTGTAATGTTGAGGAACCCGCCAGACATGTTTTTTTTCCAACCCACGCTATAAAAGGTTATGTGTACAAAACTGAAAGCTTTGATTTTTGTGGGAGTAAAACAGGGAACAGTTCAAAACTTTCTGCCAACTGCTAGCCAATGTTCGGTGTTATTTCTACACATGATGATGTAATGCAGTGATATCAAGCTTGTCTGGTACAGATTGTGTTGATAATTTACAACAAAATTATACAGGGGTGTGTATGTAAACATCATGATCAAAGTATTCAGGCGGCAGCCAAGAAAGTTCGTACAGGTTGGCTTAAGCGGCGATCTAAAGTAGATATGAGGAACACGACTTCCCGGCATCTTCCTAGAATACGGGGTGTAAGCTGCACGCCCTTGTGGGGCTGGGGAGAAGTGTTTCCATGTTACAGCAACAGTACGCGGTAAGATGTCAGCACCACCTGATAGCACGTCGGCACGCCAAGTTTGTTAGGTCAGGGGAGGTCACCCAAGAGCACACGGAAAAGTGGCAAAAAATCGGCAAAACAGCAGCCTACAAACACATACCTTTCGATCGCTGAGGTCTCGACGTGTTGGCCGTAGAGTTTAGTTCTTGGTTACGCTCATACTAGACCTACAACTTTGGGAAATCCCCTCCCCCTTTTAGCTACAACTGGTCGATGGGTGAGTGTGACATGCAGATGGCGACGTCACGTAATTGGGTTGATTTCCGGCGCTGTGATTGGTCAGCTGCCGGCCATATGACCTGCACATGTAGCCAAACAATGGATACTTCCATATTTGGGAGGGGTGTGTTTTACCCGGGAAAACACCCTTTCGTTCTCGGAAGAGGGGCATTTTGGAGTTTCGGTAGATGGGGTAATAGTCTCTACCAGGCTTCGGAAGCGTCTGGAAAAGAGGATAAATTGGCCAAATAGACAGATAACATGGCCAGGAAGGCAGCAAATGCATCAGGCTCAATGTGTAACGTTACACCTTTATAGCGGACCAACTCCCCCGGCAAAAACTCGTGCCAAGTGAAAAGTTCAAGCGGACAGGGAAGACCTTCAATTCTAGAGCCCCAATAGAGAGCCCACTCCACCCACGATAGGACTTGATACCAGCTGTGTTAGAAGAAAGTTACGACTTACAACTACAAATGTACATGGATCAAAAGCGGCCTCTAGCAGCTCATGAAGTACTACAACGTAATGCTCGTTAGGCGGCTCCTATTACTGCAGTGATTTTTTCGCCGCAACGGGGCGCTTTTGATCCATGGCGATTTCAACACCAGGTGCCTCATACTGATGCTCTTAATACTGCAGTCATTTTTTGCCGCTTAAGGGCTATTCAAATCAATGGACAATTAATACTAGTACTATCGGCCACTTAAATAATTAACCTTGAATCAATACACAGCAACTTAACTTTTCAGTAGTTGATTTATTCCACATCATAAATGAATTATGACTGTCCAGCTTCCATAATTTACAGTAAACATTGGTGACCATTGCTATTGACATTGAGTGAAACAGTAACTGTTACATGTATTATGATGTTGACTTATGACTTTGAAGTGAATTGTTAAACTGTAGTCATTGCATGTTGCAAAGAATGGAACATGACTAATATCAAACTCTTAGAAACTAGCAAACTAAAACTTTGCATGCCTGACAAAGAGGAGGCAGCAAGAAGTAAAATTGTTCTGATTTTGAACATTAACTGCCTTTGTGGCAGTCTGATTTTCACCAGTAGTATGTGTTCTTCATATACACATATATGATAAAAGTTACTTAAGTTCATGACACAAAAGGAATTTAAGTTTCCACAATGTTTCCTGGATTAAGATTGCTTCTTCCTCTTGAGAAGTGAAATCTCTCAGTGCAATCTGAAACAAAAACATTTGACATGTTTAAGACATCATGTGATGCAACCATACCAATAATTACAAAACTTTAGAATACATACTGAATGGATTCTATTATGGAAAAAATGAACATAGTAAGTAATATGAGGTAAACTTCCTTAAAGAATCGATTGCATGAATCAGACCAAATCTATTACATTGCACATCACAAGTGCAGGCATGCCCATCACTGCCCCCTAGCAGTTAGGGTAAGTATGACAGGGAGGCGACATGGACACCCACCTGTTTGTCTCTGAAGGAGCGCTTCCCCTTCCCCCGGACCTGCCTTTTCTGCTTCATCATCATGAAGGCCTTGTTCTTCTGCTTTTCCTGTCAACCAAAAAACAAGAAGAAAATTTCATCACCAGAAATTCCTTTACTGTGTTCCTTTACCATAAGCTCATGGCTATCACTACACTACATTATATGTTGCTTTGTATATGGATATGCATATGTATTGTATGGAAATGCAGGTCATAATACCTTGTTTGTTGTGCCGGACCGCTGGTTCTTTTTGCGCTGCTTTTTGCTACCAAACTTTTCTCGTCCTTCCCGACCAGCCTGCAATAAAGAATCAAACATTGTGTCCTCAAACAGTTGTATGGAAACATATTATCTATTGTTCTAAAAGACCAATAACACATTGCAGGAATCTGTAGAAAAATGTCATAGTCACTCCAGAATATCTTTACATGTAATAGCCAAACACATTTGCACCACAAATTTGACTGTCAGATATACATAGGTTCAAAGCACCACACTGTAAGAAAATACAAAAAACATATGGAGACAGAACAACTCCCAATTTGGGGAATACTACCATATAAAAAATTGTCATACACATACAGTAGACAATGTTATGGATCAACAACCAAAATGACAGTTTAGAAGTACAGTTTTAGAAGTGCAGTTTTAGAAGTGCCTACTAACCTGGACAGTAGCCAGTCTTGATTCCTTGTCTGTCCTGGGCTTCTTGTGGATCCTCTCAATGTCTGACAGGGATGGCAACTCAGAACTGCAACAAGTATTGTACCAGTTTTTTTTTATTTTTTATTCTCACTGTATGACATGTACAAAGTGTAAGGTATAAGAAGAAAACACATGAAATGACAGGGAGGCAGGAAAAAAATTGTTAGGCTTACTTAAAGCCTTAATTCTTATTTCATCTGCCTTGACCAACAAGAAGCATTCAAGCCTTACCTTGTGTCTCTGTCTTCAATATGGACATGTTTTCTCTTCTTCCCCTTCCCTTTGGGAGCAGCTTTCTCCATCTCTTTGGAGATCTGGAACATGAGGATGACAATGAACACAATGGAACAGTCATAGGCAAGCATGTTTTGGAGGAAATTCTGAACTTCTTGCCCCTCTGAACTCTGAAACAGTATTTCTAGCGTTTTGAGAGGCAAATTAACCTTCAGTTGGTTTTACAGTTTTGTCTTTTTGTGAGTTTTGTGGCACAGTTGACAATTTGACTTAAAAAAGAACTTTTATCTGTCATATGTCAGGAGGCCAGAATGTTTGAAATTTTTGTCAGTCCTCAGAAGCAAAATTCCATCCATGGACATAGGGACAGACACAACAGAAAGTCACTTAATGACTGTTCCAGGGAACACAGTGTACCTGTTTTGCTCTGATGAGTTTGAGATCTTCTTGTGTCAGGATCCTACTCTGGCTGATGGCAGCGGCCTTTCTCTTGGCCATCTCTGGTGTCAACTTCTCACCCTCCTCTGTAGTGTCTTCTTCCTAAATACAACAAGAAGCCAAACATACCATCTGTTTACTTTTAGCCATGGCTACATAGCTTCTAAACAATGGTGTGTTACCAAGGGCACTGCATTATGGACTCCAATATATTCTTGATTCAAGATTTTATTATTCACATTTGGAGACCTTGATTCAAAGATCCTGGTCACTAATGGTTGGTTGAGAAGACATACCAGTAGTGTACCTCTAACTTGACTACACCACAGACAAAACAGCTATCTAATTAATTTCCCGTTGTACAGTGAAGTGGAAAATTAAGTAATTAAGGAGAACAATGAAGGTGCTAATGAAGCCAATGATCCTCTAAAATAGAGACCATGCTTCAATGAGTGTGTGTCTGTATAGGATAGAATTCAAGCGGCACAAATTCTGCCAATCTGTATCTCCCTCCCTACTGAATTGCACTGTATTTAATACAATACTTGGTGTAGATGCCACAATCATTATATTGGTAAGGAAAATATTTGATGTCCTATTTCCCCTTGTCATTGCACTGATATTGGCATTTGCTGCCATTGCTTAGCACATTTTCCTCATCAAAGCACCTGAAGCATTTTAAATACCTCAAAACATGCAGTCCCTTTATTTCTTTTGGTACCGCCCATAAATAGCAAGAACTAACCTATGGTACAAAACAAGCAACTATTTTCCATCAGTGAAATTGCTTTTTTGTCTCATCAAGAAGGTTTTTAACCTCCTTGGTCACACGTATATCATTTTATTTAGCTTTTCAGTATGGTATTGGATAGGATTGATTCAACTTACTACATTAAAGGAATGAATAGAAAATTGGCTTTGAAAATCTAGTTTTGTAGCAATGAAAATGCATTGGATGCCTTTAACGCCATAACCGAAGCTGTGCTGTTACTGTCTGGGTTATTACCCACCTGTTCTTCATCTGAGGAGTGCTGCACGTCCACCCATCCCTCACTGTCATCATCATCATCACTACAGCTGGCATCCTCCCACTCTTCATCTGTATCAAACAAAATCAGTTTGTTTTCATTACTTCAAAATCATTTTGTTTTCATCTGTATGATATCAGAGGTTAGTGTAGCCTGGGTGCTACAAATTCCATGATCATATGAAGTGGTGAAATATATGATATTCATGTTCTGCTTGAAATGGCAACACACTGTTATATGCCCACATCTACTGTATGTTTTACACGTTCTCCCATATAAAATGCAGGTAGTGAAAAAAGTGATTACTAATCTTACATATCATCAAATGAAAATCTGAATGTGCTCTTTTGTTGAGTTATAACACACTAAGGTCTTATACATGGGCATACCCATCCATAGCAATAATAACAACATCAGCATGCCACATGAATACACCCAATATACATGGCATCACATTTTCCACATCAGAGGACACGTCCATGGTTGAAAAAAAAGGGGCACCATCTCCCAAGAATACCCTGGGGACGTTGCAGCTATTAATCTTGCCAGAGAGCGTCTTTGCACTTCTGACAACAACCTGTCTGTGCCGAATGATTAACGTCTGCTTGTCACACAGTACAGTCTTATACCTGTCTACACCCCACACATGCACAATACATTACAGGGTGATGAATCAGACTTAAAGGCACCTCCGAAAGACAAAGGTTCCAACGCCATAAACGTACATGTATGAGAAGTTGTGAAAGACATCATACGCATTCTGTCAATTTGAAGATTATGAAGGAGTTATTGTGAAATGGCACAGAATACTGAGAATCTAGAGGACGAGAATTGATGGAGAGGCGGTGAGAGTACAGGCGGTAAAAGCATCCCTGGCAGCAATGATGATATTTTAGGTATGGAAACGATCTGAAGACTGCTGGGAAAGAAGTTATTACATAGGAATGTGGAGTACATTTTGTAGTCAAAGCCAGACAAGTTATTTGGAATCTGGAAAACATCCAAGAATACTTGGAGTGAAATACTGCATATGAGAGAAATCATTGTTATTTCGGCCATAGTCATAAATAAGTTTCTGCTTAGCCACAACCACGAGGACCAATATTACTCAACAGGAGCTACATGTACATCAAAATGAAATACATTGAACTACCGGTAGTAGGGAGAGCTAATCATAATTGCTGCTGCCCTAATGTTATTACAAACCTTTCAAATCTGCAATGATTTCATTGCTGATACGTACTTCATCAAGTTAGTGGTTATTCTGGAGAATATTGGATTTTCATCATTTACTCATTTGTGCCAACCCTGTTTTCACCATGGTGAATAGCAATTTTCTTTCCTCATATCGTTTTCTAGAAAGACTGCAGCTTTATTTGGCAAGATGCCACTCAGGTACTGCATCGTGTTAGAAAAATCTCAACAGCTCTGGGATAGGAGCCAAGAAACATTACAGCATACTCAGGCATACTGAACCGCATTACTAGTACTTTGTAGCAACTGTGTGGTAATTGCAGTTGCTGTCAAACTCAAAGTACAGTCCCAGGAAGTGTTGTCAAAAACTGAGACCAAAGAATAAATTTGTTAGTATATGATTCAAAATCAATTATTATTGAATTGTTGCCGTCATTGAATTATACTCAAAGTATGAATTTCAAATTCTACTGTAAAGCTAAGCACTCGCGTGGCTGCTATTGCATTAGCCTAACCAAGATGACTTCAGTGCAATTACACATAAAGCATTACGGAGACAATGATCTGTAACAAATTACCCAGAGTGACCAGCAGTGCCCACGTCAGCTAGTCACTACAATTGGACAGGTCACAACCCTTTATGGATTGCCCTTTCAACAAAGCAGTGATTGGGAAGTTTACTTGCAACGACAGTTGAAGCTACATTTAATTTCTGCAGCTAAATGCCAAACAATTAGAAAATATATATTTTGCAAAGCTTTGTGGTGATGACATATACATGTCTCTTCATGTGGAAGCAGTTGTAAGAAATGGGGCATTAACATTTAATGTCATTTACTTGCTGAAGCTTGGGTTGTTGTAAAATACAAAATGTACAGTCATGTAACAAGAATGATGATTTATATGCACAACTACATGAAATACCCCTCACTCCTGGACAGAGAGCAGTCTGTTGTTAGTTATGTTCATGCACAAAAAGATTCAATGCTACAATATTCTGTAGACTGTTTTCTCGACTCATGTCACATTTTACTTGGCTACATTAAAAGCTGTTTATTATGGGTTCACCACACCACGAAGTGGTGGTGAACCCATATTGCTTTTTCTGATGTTTCTTCTCCTTCTCCTTCTCCTTCTTCTTCTCCTGCCATTTTTTAAATGGATTCAGCTTCTTCATTTTAGGGCCTAAGGTCCTGAAATTTGGTATGGAGGTACAGTGGGCAAATACCCCTAGGCGTTTTTTAAATTTTTGTGATACAGGCTTTTAGAATGGTTTTATTTGAGTTTTTTGGCTGTGTTATATCAAATGTATTACTGTGTTAGTGTGCCGTGTTTACCATGAGTCATCACAATGGAATGCAGGGCATCAACCAATAGGCATGCAGCTTTCCTCTATACTTCTTGCTGATTGGCTGTTGGGATTTAACTTGATTAACACCTGCACAGTGCATTTCCATACTGACAGTATGTCTTTATTCAAGTGTTTTGGTAGGTATTTCAAGCTTTTCTGCTCCAGCATTGGAATGCGGGGCATGAACGTTTTTTTATTTATTTTGAAAATCAACAGTTTGCATTATGCAATTAAAAATCCTAACCAATAAAGTAGGGAATAGCTATCCAACTGTTGTTTTAGTTGTATGTTACTTCATATTATAGTTATATCAATGTAAATCATTGTTTTCCCTTGTGTTTCTCATTCTTTCCCTGCCATGTCGTAAAATGTGGTGAACCCATCGCTGTATTTGCTCCAAAGCAAATATTGGCCTTTCTAGTTACCTTATACCTTTGGACAGACATTTAATGAATCTAAATATATCACAGAAAGCTTAACATGCTGGCACAAATTAAAGCATTAAGCCAAGGTCATCTTTATAATCCCACCAGAAGCATGACTTGTCATGTCATGTCAGCGCTATGACTTTGGTATTCTATCTCCCCACACAGTTGGGTTTCAGAGACATCCATACAAGAATGACATAAGAATTTGACAGCATGCTGAGCATGCCTACTGGCAGGCCAAACAAGGCATTTCTCAATCAATGAACAGGCAGCAGCAGAAAAAGTCAATATTCCAAGGGGCACCTTTGAGGGAATCTCTAGTTTCTGTACGAGTGTGAGTTTAGCATAATCACCAGCACCAAAATCCTTAACCATTTGTCATAATTACTGATACCGGTATGATAAAATTTCCCCATAAAAGGTCTTAAAAAGAGGAATACTGAGAAACTACGACATTACTCTATCACGAAATTTTCACATCATGGATCAAAGCAAAATTTAAGCTTCATTAATGGCCGTGGGATTCACCAATTGCACCAGTGCTCGCTCCCCTTGCATGTTAAGAGACGATTCCGATGCTCCGCCCTACCAGTCTGTATTTCTCTCATTACCAGGCAACGGCAATGCTTCGCACGACCAATTAGCAGAGCCGCCAACCACAACCCAACGTCAACCAGGAAATGCATACCATTCCAAACAGCTCCGACCTATTTCTCACTATTCCTTGTCCACCCAAAAAGGTTAGCTACATATTAAACACCTCCAGTTTGTACAGAAATTTCAGTTTTGATAACCAGGTTTTTGCTGGTGCTGAAGCTAATTCCCTCTGCGCTATCCTAATCAATTATTAAGTGTGGGCAATTGCTACGGCTGCTGCAAAGGCCCAGTGGCTTTGAACAGTCGAGTTGGAACAAAGGAGACCAGCACAGATGTGGGACAACAGTGGATATGTGGGGTAGAATTCCTCCCTTTGCTGGGAACCTGGAGGTATGTTGTTTTTATTGATAAGCTTTGTTAGGAATCTGGTGTATTGTTGATATGCGAGTTTGTAAACCTGGCTTTTGCAAAGGCGGCTTGACCTCCCAGGGTGTGGGAGGATTACTGGTCATCTGCATTACACGACTGATACATCCGAGGCTGTCGTTATTTATGCTGTGTGTAAGTTAGGGTAGGCTCAGGCTACAGGGGGGTAATTACATTGCAGTGCAAGCCTGTCATGTACCTAATTCATTCTAAATCTTGCACAACATCTCAGCAATAACAGCAGTACAGGGAGGCTGTAGAGTGGTGGGAGGTTGGATAATGTTTATAGTGCATCCAGGCAACGTTTAGGCTGTCAATTTAAATTTGATGACGCCGGGAAGACCCTGTCAATGTGCATGCACAGCAAGCTGCATTCTGATCATGTACAGTTAGCCTATAACATCATGATGCTTTCAGGCTATAAAGTCCTTAGCTTACAGCTTATGATAGGTAAGTGTGTAGCAATGCAATAAGTATAGAATATCAAACAGATAATGGTAGGCATGTAGAAAGGTATGAATGTATGATAAATATACTGCATATATAATGTTACATGACATTGTATTGTAAATACACTACAATGATCGTTTAATTAAGGAATTAGTCATTTCTCCGTATATACACGTAATCCCCATTAGAGCTGTCTTACCTACATTTGCACTAGCCTACAAAAAAGACAAAGTAATACTATGTAAAAGCATGATGCAAAGAGGTATATCTCTCATATGATACCATAAAATTTTCTATTGCAGATAGGATACAAAACGATGTACCGGTATCACAGAAATGTGTGAATCAAAATGATATTTTATTTGTGAAGTGGGCAACATCCTGAATGTAACTACATGATATATCAATGCTGAGGGTAGATTCTTCCTAGACATTTTGTTGGTAACGTGCTTCTTTTATGCAAAATATTTGAGTGAATTTGTGACCTATTTTGTACCTATCGGTAATACACATTACTGTTAGTACTGCATATTAGCAAATGGTTAGGACTATGAAAAAAACTACACATCTATAGTCTTTTGATATTTGATCTCAACATGGACACCTCTCTAATTAAGAACATACTGCATTATCTCCTTAAATCTGTATGAATATAATGGGTCTAAATTACCCACAAGAATTCAACGTTATTGATTTTTCCCCACATTACCAAACATAAGACCTGTAATTTGCAGCAGGTCAGTCCTGGGGGGTGGCCTGCGATACTAAATCATACCACCGGTATAGAAATCCCATTACATCGCTCAAAACAGCATCACATTTAGAAATGGGTTCTCGAGAGACACAAAGCCCCTGTATGGCATTCTTCTCGCTAGGATGACAAATTGAATGATGGTGATTTGCATTTAGCAGTTCAAGCCCCCCGGTCTGGGTCTTCCCTTCTCTCCACTTATCCCCACTCATGTCAGAACACTGTCAGGTAGATTGTTGTCCGTACGTATGTAAGTCACCTCAGTGTCAAAAGAAAATTATGTAAACTCATTCAACTTGTATGTCGGTGAAGGTTAGACATCCAGGAAATAAGATATGCCAAAAACAGTTACTCCAGCAACTGGATATGATTTTGAAACAGTCAGATGTTTCAGGTAGCATCCACTATGGGGAAACCTTTTTGTCAGTGACATTGAACATTCAACTGGTAATTGGTAGTATTGCAACTGCATTGAAATAAAGGTTCACTGTATGTTGGGACAGGAAAATGTGGATTTACAGTTTTGTGCTAGGAGAGAGAACTGTCGGTACAATTTTGGGGTCGTGTCAACATCATCATCATCAGTCATGTTCCCTCATCCTTGTTAAAAGAATTTTGTTGTAGATCTTAGCAGATATGGACATAAGGGACATCCCTTAGTTTATAGTTGGTCATGAGGATGAGATCCCCACTTCTTTGGTAGGAGAACAACGTTAACAATTTATGCAAATTTGTATTTTTTTCTCAAGGCAATACAGTTTTTTTAAACTGTCAAAGCAATATATGACTGATTGTATTGAACCTCAGCCTACTACGAGTGGCAAAGTCCTATTGTACCATGTGAAGTAATTATGCATCCATGGATACAGGGACAAACAACAAGACCCATACAAGTATGATTATGTCTGTAATGTACTGCAGTGTATGGTCAGATGGGTGGGTCTTTTATTCTAAGAATAAGAAGAGAAAAATCATTGATGAAGGTGAAGGCAATATGAAGCCAGACACACAATCCTGTAATTTCTTTTTGAAGTAACGTTATACCTAAAACTGAAAGTTATTTTTTAATACAGCAGAAGTCTATTTTTTCCACTTGTTTCATCTAACATTTAATTTTGAACAGATCCTACACTGTAGCATCCAACATGGGATTTGGACTTACGAAAATTGTAGTTACACGTACTACAAAACTGTAGCATCAACGCTAATGAAACTGAACAAAAATAAATATGCTATGATGCAGCAACATTCACTTAAGTCTGTGCTTTCATTACATGTAGGTGTGTTTGAAAATGACAAGGAACGATAAACTTTACCATATTTTATTACCTCGAACACCTTTTCCTGTCTGACTTTATATATTTTACAGCTTGTCCCTCCCCAGCTTTTGACAATGGAACAGTCGGAGGTATCTGCTGTGTTCTGCAGCCCCCTTATCTGATAGTTCCACCATTTCCATCATCAAGCCTATAAGGGAACTCTCACCACCATAAATATCTGCAAAATATCCATCTTCCCCCCATACAGCGGCAACTCCCTGATGATATAACATTGTAAATCCCACCACTTTATGCCGTTCTGACAACACTTGCCAGAAAAGAGGATACGCAATTGTCTCCATCGCAGTAATCTAGCATTCCCACTGGAGAGGTGGTAAATGCTTCTATGTCAGAGAATAACTGTTCTCCGACCCCCACGAGAGAACCCTGGGGCATCGTTACGTCAAGTATCAGGATGAACCACATCCAGCCTTTCAGCACCATAGATGGATCAAACACACATTTGTATGCAAACTGTATTGCCCCTCTGTTTATCACCGTCGCACAGGCAACGTTCTTCCTTCAAACCTGTTCCTATACCTCTAGCTATATTCATAAACTGGGTATGATATGGATATATATCACCGCAGAGCCTCATGGCATGCGAATGTTACATTGTTACTTTCCTCACCAATTATTTCAACATGACATTAGACTGTCAGAGCTGCAAATTATGGATGAAGGATTGCATACTGGGGAGTATAATTCTAGGAATTCAAGATCAGTCTGTAGCAGCATACTGTGGGGGGTCTTTGCAATTGGAATAAAACAGAGCAGGATAGAGCATTATAGCTACACTGATATGTGGTATGGTCTACTTTCTCCCTCTCTTTGCTGTCATTTTGAAAACCCTACATTTACTTACTGTTACTTTACTAAATCTTACCCACAATTAAGTTAAGCTCATTTACTAATGACATTAGTTGGGCATGAAGTAATTCTCAGAGCAGTGTTTACTTAATATAATATAATGGCATCAAAATCTGACTAAAAGCAGTAAAATAGCAGTTAATGTCAGTGTTTCCAACTGAATATACATAGAGAAGTTTGAATAAACAGACTCTTGTTACTTAACCAAGTGTTTTATTCATCCAATGTTTCGGTGATCGTCTGTCACCTTCCTCAGGGCAGTTCTGACCGGTTCTCATTGCACAGCACCCTGGTGAAACTACATGTATTCCCACACATAATGAAGACCCTGAAACTGTTCTTCTTATCTCTTCTAGCAGCAAGAGGCTATCCCATGAGAAGAAGGATCCCCGTGCCCAACTGGCAGGTTTCCTGACTCTGCCTGCAGATAACACGGACTCTGAAAAATAATGATGACTTCTGACCCTGGTGTCACGTACTATGAAGTCTCGGGACTCGTCATTAAACCCCCCGGAATCGCAGCGCTGAGTCTGATCGGCGCTGGGGCCGTTGGCGTGTTCCTCTTCATTGCAGTCTTCATGTACATGTTTTTGAAAGAACAGAGAACTGTATCTTCCAGGGTCAACACGCCAGCCCCACTGGCCACCATATCTGGAGGGCGAATACACGAGAGGCTCCGAGAAGAGACAACAGACAGTTTTGATGGAGCGGAACTTGTATCACTGTCACCATCTGAGGTCAGGCTAGGCTTTCACTGCTATATATTGTCACTTGTCTCAACTCAGAGTTATTTCAAAAATATCTAAAGCCATGGAGAACTTAAGGTAACTTTTAGCATGATAATTTATATTTCAACCAACTTTCTGGCTCATTGCAAAACTGACCTGGATAGCAGTAATTTCTTCGTCTTGCATCTTGCTCCATACTTATCTCTCAAGGTTCTGATAATGTTGAATTGCTAGCTGTATTAAAAGGAATTCTGTACTTACAAACTCTTAGACTAGTGACAAAAATAATGGCTTGCTTATAGCTAGAGTTTAATGAAATAATTAATTACGTAAACCTTGATCTTCTGATGCACACAATATGTACAGTATTTAGGCCTTTGCCAATGAAATCAAAAGAACTGTAAGGCTATATCGATGTTAGCAATGTCGTTCTGCATGCCTATTACACATATAAAAAGCTACACCTATATACATATATATATATTTGTGTGTTACTGAGGTAATAGAAAAGAATGTGCATGCAGTTTGTGTGCAAACTGACAGGGGGCAACCTTGCTTGGTTTCTGCTTGCTAGAATGAAGCTGAAAAAAAATCTTATTTGGAAAGGTAGAAAGGGTACAGCTGCTGCAGTTTACATTTGACTTGACAGGTGGCATTTTTAACCTGCACCGAAACTTTTTGGCAGTACTGCCATCACTTGATAGGGGATGTCCTTGGTGCTGAAAATCAATGTTGTTAGGCCTTTGCCAAGTAAGATTCTGTCCTAGGCCAGGCCTATGATTCAATTCAGTTTATATGCTTTTCTTATGCTTCTACATAGGACTATTTACTTGATTTATTTGTTATACCACCACAAAATTTTGATGGAGCAATAGATGTTGGTAGATGGATTAGATGCTAATGGAAACCTGTCAACCACTGTTTCTCCTACTTTCTCCAAACACTATATGAACTGGGATTGGCTCAATTATCAGGGTTTTACATCTCAACAATACAAAAAAGAACTATAAGATAGTAAAAAGTGACTTTGCTTCAGGTACATGAAAATTAAATATCCCAGCTAAGTGGGCATTCAATATTGTAAAAGAATACAACTTTGTCAGTCCACAAGTACCCTTTAATTCTATGCACGATAGGTACCCCCCTTTCACAATACAAACTTGTACAGGATAACGTCATAGTTCTTTGCATGAACGTGACTTGTGTGTATTAATGTTATCTATCACTTTTTGTAGGCCAGTCAACTCTATATACTAATCTGATTTTTACTCCCAAAGTTCTGAAAGTGTTCATGCTCCTATATATTCTTTCAACAAGACATAATGGAGTGTCTCAGAGTGCTGTTACAGCACCAAAATAATCCTCTGGAGTTCACGAAGAAGAATATTATAACCCTTTTTACATTTGGCATTCTGTGACCTTCAAACAAAAGTTGCTATTAGCCATTATATGCAGAGTCCAGGCCTTTAGTAATCCATTATGATAAAAGCCTGATGGAATGTACTGTTGGTGTGCTCTAAAACTAATGCACTACACTGTATCAATGACCTTAGATCATGACCTTGCCATGGAGTTGGCACGAAGGTTTGGTATGTATGACCAAGTTTACTGTCGATTCACCTCATGGTCATGCAGCTTGTTCCATCCCACCACTACCGACCTAGCTTAGAGCACACACTCTAAACACTATGCTGAATTATTGGAGGGGTAAAGTTGCATGCTTGCCTGTAAATCATGCTGATCATATGCTGAATATGCTGAATCCACAATTGGTAATATGCTGAATCCACAATATGCTGCCACAGTAGTTGAAAACTCAGAGGAAAAGTACAAGACTTGGCACACATGCCAGGATTCCAAAGTAAAGAGAAACCTGTCCCATTCCTAAATTCTAACATAAAAAACTACAAACCATAGTACGCACATACTGATTCTATCAAACGTTTTACTCATTGGTTGCCTGAATCTACTTTTCTCTAGGTTTGCTACTATTTCTACTCCATGAACATGAAAGAATTGAGCCAAAAGTTTCAGCTAAATCTTCATCATTCCCATAGGTCATAAAGTAACATGCATTCAACATGCATGTTCAATAAAAAAAAGTAATAATGTAAGTAAGTGTTATATCTAATGCCTGACCAATTCAAACTGCTAGCATGACTAACTACATGACATGTGCATGTACATGCTTCAAGATGAATTTGCATTAATATGAGAGTACTACGTAAATACCACATGCCTGTCTAAATCTGCTGCAAAGCCTCATTAATATACATCATCCATCAAGTTCAACACAGATTACTTCCAGAAAAACTGCATCCATTCTGATCACTATTACACTCTCCACAAACAACTGAGCATGATTTGTATGCTGCCAGAGCATCCAGCGTGCCATACTGGTACTCCATCATCCATCCATCTCCACTAATGTACTGACAAACATATTAGCTTCTGTGCACCGCCACTTCTAATCACGAAAATAACTCTGTCTTTTTCAGAACAACCTGGTGAGAGCAGAGACAACCCACACTATCGTGGCAGAGTGAGGAAGATGCCCTGACAGAAAATATGGACAACCAAATATCAGTGCAATACTTGGCAATCTTTTCTACACTTATTGTCTCTTGTAGACTATGAGACACATACTATGGGAGTATATTGCTGCAATATTGAAACATGGTAGTTGGTAAAAGGAGGAATGTGATTTTGTTCAGTTTCCTTCTATGATATCTTTCGAGAAAGACTTTGAAATAGTTACAAAATTGAGAGAAGAGAATTCAAGGTTGTTGTGTTATGTTGCAAATTCTTCCAAATATGTACATATCACATACTTCTACCTATTCAATATTCTATAGAAAATAAACTTGTTCAAGTTATGCATCCACTGTTAATATGAAAAATGACAACATAGCCTTAAAATTGAAATTAAAAGCAAAATTTCTTGCGCAACATTAGGCAAATAATTATACAAATAAAGCAATGAACAGTATATCTATAACATGTATAACAGAAGCTACATTGACTTCTTTCACAATAATGTACCACAATATAAAGTTACCCAATAGGGTATCATTTCACTATGCATGGTACTTAAGATCAGTCTAGTTTGTTGCAGTGACCAGTTTTGTACATATCTACTCCCAGCTATCAAAGTGAGAAGTCAGCACTAAAACATACTGTTCCATGATATCAATATGCTGGCAAGCACTAAGAGCACACATCAAACCCTCCAGAAATGTTCTGTGAAGTTCCGCTGCATAGATCTTAAAAGTTTGTATTTGGACCAATTTCTCACCATGACATTTGGTGTACTGTGAAGGTACTTTGGACACATATCACACAATGACCCTTGTGATCTATCATACGGCAACAAGATGCTCTTCAAAACTTTTTTCAAAACATATTTCTGACTTTTCTAATAACCAACCAAATTGTTTGAGTTGATACGTGAGTTTCGCAGGTAATGTGAACTATGCAACATACAATCATGTACAAAGTTCCAAGTTCTGTTTCTTGAGGATTATTGTCATCAAGATGTTTCTTTCAATCACACTAATGCTGTTCTCAAAGGCAATATCATAGTAAATATATGATAAAATGATGTTCTTTATTGTGTATGCTGTCAGTTAAACAATTATACATGTATGTATGTCAGAGTCTATACAGATTGTTATGTAAAATATTTATACACTATCGAAGACTACATGATTCAGTGCAATATTTTGCATGTTTTTTGTAAATCTTTGGTTTTACTTACTGAGTCTTTGTTCTTGTTTATAAGTAAAGGTAATGTCCAAAGCACTATATTATATGACGTGTTGTTATTTTGTCTTTTGATATTGTGTGATTGAATTATTTACATATCATGGACGGAAGGAAACATGTTCTATTCAATTGATCAAATCAATGCATGAACTAAGCCAACCTGTATGGCTAATAAAAACTGTAATTCTGAGTAAGCAATAAAGAGATTTAATTGATCACTTTGTTTGTTGCTCAATGTGTATGAATAACATACAAAAGAGGTAAAGACAGATGATCAGACTGAATAATGTTGACATGAATAAAGAAAATTCATCATCTTGCAAGGAAATTTCATTAGCGGAATGTAAACAAGCTATCGAGATTTGTGGTTTGTTACATGACATTCTACAGTCTATGTTTTAATCAACTTAGAACAGAATTGAACATTACTTCAGTTTGTTTGATGGAGCACTAAACAACATCCAAAGTAATTTGTGCACTAAGCTGCACTCAAATGAGATCAAACAAAGTTCAATTTTCTAAAATTTATTCCTGGCCTTCCAGATAGGGAAGAACAATGCAGACAGAGTACAAAAGATTTAGAAGACTTTTAGTTCAAAGGTCCAAAAATCAAATTAGCCGTCAGCATTACCTGCAGTATCAAAAGGATTTGGAGGGGCAACCACATACATTGTACTCTACTTGAAATGGCCTCAGCAAAGTTCAAAAGTCCATTGATTGTGACACTGACAAAGTAAGAGAGGCTGCTGCCAGCCCCTGTACATGTTGGTTATGTATAGCCACTTTGCCTTGACCAGACCAGGTGAAAAAAGGTCCTGCCCTTTGACTTCTCAAAGGTGTTGACAGAAACAAGCGCAACATTTTGATTTCAAGGTTCAACCACCTCAGGCTGAAGTGTGACATATCGTGGAAAGGTAGAGAGTGATTTATTAAAGAAAGCAACTGTGGGTCACGGGTATGTCAAGGGTAAACTGCAGGGGCAATTTGATTTCAAGTGGCTCTCTGGTACTCAAGTCAACTAAAGGTTTGATGTAAAACATCGCGTATGAACAGTTCATGTTTTCAAATGGAAAGTCCGACCCAGAATCAGAGACATCCATGGATTATGTGGTTGTCAGCATGTCAAGAAACATAACAAGGTTACATGTCAAAAGTAAAAATCTAGAACAAAAAAGGTGCAGCTCTCAATCATATCTGCATCCCTGACCTATAAAAATCTCAAGAGGAACAAAACATATTTCCTGTTTACTTTAAAAGTACATTTAATTTACCTACTACATTAAAGGAATAGGAGTTTGATACATGTACCATCCTTGCAAGTTTTCTGTATGAACCAGGTCTTAAATACAGCAGCGGCCAAACTGTTTAGCCTGGTACCAACCATGATGCACGCTTGACAAACTCTGACTGTAGGAGATGTTCCAAAGCATGGGTATGTGATTACATGCTTAACAAAGAAAACAAATAGAGCCTGGGCTAGTTCAATTTTCAAGCTCAGTGGGCCGTCTATAATCACTGCAACAACACACAAACACCTCACAACTCACCTGTGAGTCTGGCATTCATGCGATCCAGGACACAAAAGCACACGTGATTAAAAAGTCACAAAACTTCAGAAGAGCTTGAAATAAATTGAACAATCACAAGTAACTTACTATAATGGAATTTAGCACACCATGCGTACCAAGTGGAGGCAATCTTAACTTGAAGTGGACGGCATTCTTCCTTCAGAAAATGCATGACTTGACTTCTTTACTAAGTAAGATTAAGGACTGTAATCTGTAAAGTCGTATTAAACCCAAAATTTATCCTCCTGCTTTCTCAACTGCAATGGAAATGAAACTAACTTCCAATCTATGAGCACACATTGGGCTGGTACTTAAACAGTGTGATGGTAACAATGTAGTGTCATACATAGAGTACTACAGGTCATATAATTTATCTTACCAGTAAAGTGATTTTTTTATTGCTACTTCCTGCAGAATAGATCCACAATAGGCCTTCAAAGTCAAGAATGGGCATGTGGCCAACATGAACTACCAGATTAATCTTTGTTAGTGAAGAAAAGCCATGAAGAAAAACAACTATGGAAGAAACATGCATGTCTTCTTGGCTATTGTTTTAGACTGACAATGATCTATGTCAGGTTGTTCTTATGTTTTTGATAATGTTGCATTCATTGCTGATTTTCACATTATTTAACGATCTGTCCATGGTACTGAAACATCAGCAGCTGTTACTGAATACTACCAGTGAGACGTCACGGCATGTGTTTTGTTAAGTACTGTTGTCTGCTAACAGATCAAAACTTGCCACAAACTTTATGTTGTGCAAGGGAAAATATCATCAGACTGATTGCAGCAAATTATCACGTTATGCAGACATACTTCATTACCAGTTTCCTCTTCCGAAAAAGCAGAAGAGCCATATTCACGATACTGTCATTTTACGTACCTTCCTTTGCTATCAAAACATTCCCATAAACCTAGATTCAAGTTTCCAACAAAATACTACTCAGTCGCCAAACATGGATTTAGAGACTGCAATCATTCACCTAACATTTATAACTCTTCCACGGTATAGCAGAAAAGTCGTCTTTTGATCACTTACTGATCCCATGTTATGGCATGGTCTGAAACGACGGCGATGAATCATGTATAGGCAAAGAGGCTTACGTCGAGTAATCCTCAGTATGTGATTGAATCATAATCAACTTTCTTACCTTCACTTGCCCTTGGGATTCCAACTAAGAAAATGGCTGGCACAATCTCAGCAAAACTACCGGTACCTTTCAAAAGCACACGACTGACAGAATGACGTTCTAGCTTACAGCAACTAGGGTATTAAGCTAGGTGATGCCAGGAAAATATACATTATTACCTCTTTGGCTTCATTGGTATTACTGTCCTGACAGTTACTGATAGGAGAGATAGTTTCCCACAACATGTTGGACACTGTTGATTTTTTAAGTACGCCTTTCAGAGCAAAAAGTGAGGAGGAAAGAGAGTTAAAGCCTGAACACAAACATGCTGTTGACTGTAAAAGTGACTCAAAAGTCATCTCTAAATCCAGGGAACAAGTGTGTCATTCAAACAAACTGCTAATCAAACTCCATTGAGCAGTAGACAGACACCATTTCACTATCACAGGAAATGCCACTCAAACTTTAACTTTATGAGCATAATTTTCTACACTACACTAATCAACTCTAAAGTTCTTGTGTTAGTTTCCGACAAGTTGTAATGCCTCATCCATGTAAATTTATTGGATGCAACTGGAAAAAAAGTAAACACTAATCACCTGTAATACTGTTTGACGTCAATGTAGGTAGATGTGACAAGTGTGAGCACACTACTCTAACATATCCCTGCATCTGCAGCATTTTATAGGATTACATTCAGCAGTAAAAAATAACTCACTACTGATGTAATTGCCAATAGCAGCTATGTTTCAGACTCAGTCAATAATTCAATAGCTGTGAGAATAAACTTGAATAATTGCTAGTGTTAAATTTTCTCAGACAAGCAAGAAGTCATGAGTCTTGTTGAGTTTATCCCAGCTACAAAGTAAAGAAAGGTCTATTACCGTATACATGGAATAATCTTAGCCACATCAACTACTGTAATTCACTTAATGTTCATGGTAGCAAAAGTTTGCAGTCGGAGAAAAATAGAGGTGTCCACGGAACTCATGGTGCTGGCAGGTGCAGAAAAAGGAAAGTTAGCAAATTATTTGTTCACGGTAATAATAAGTAAGCGGGACGGAAGTGACCACAAAAACCGCGAACATAAAAGTACCACAAAAATATCAGTAATTACAGTATGGAGAGGAACTCATCCAAGTGCATGATTAATATGACTACCTTCACCTTCTTGTTGTGGCTGCTCTTCTGGAAGCACTTCTGCCCCCGGCACATAGTCTTTTGCATCCACTTCCCCATACTGGAGAGCCTTCACCTCAGCGCTGGCCTCTGTGGGCTTGCCCTGTTCATGACAAAGTACAATCTGCATTGGCCTGAGATAACCTGTATCTGGTATGCATATGTTTCTTCAGAATGAGCTGGGACTGCATGCAGGTAAGGGTCAGTGGATAGTGAAATATCAACATTACCTATATCAAGATTGCTTTTCCCTCTGAGGATTGTGGTCCTTGTTTCAAAGGATGTTTGGTTAAAGTTTAATCAGAGAACAACATTCATTCAAAAGCTTTACATTATGCATATGCACTCAACTCCATGTTCTTTTTGCTCAAAATGTGTAAAATAGTACAAAATAATACATGTTGTACACATATTATGAATATTATTGGAAAGATTACATAAATATTCTCAACTATCCTTATCAGTGGAAGCATTCTTGACTCCAGACTGTCTGCTATGCACAATGTTTAATGCTAACGACGCCCTATCTCTGTCGCCCAGACAGCATCGTCTTAGTCCTGGTATTAAATCTGACATTGTCTTACGTATGCCACAGTTTGTGAATAGATGCATCTTTCATATATGACATTCTGTATGCCTCTGTCTTGTCTACTTTCAAACTCATGTCTGAAGATTAAAGAAGACACAAGGCTAGATGGTAGACAAATAGTCTAGCAAGTAGACATAGCCTTCTTAGGTAAATGAAAGTTCATCTGTGATGGTGATTGATATCATAAAGATTTTCTACACTACTTCCATACACAAACTGACAAAGCAAAAGTAAAGTGCTTACCAACAAGTTTTTGATCATGTTTAAACTTTTAAGTTAAAACTTTTGATCCAATACAGGGGATATGTTCACACCTAGGGCTTTTGACCATTCTGGTCTTCAATGTTGTCGTCACACTTCTGAATCAGAGACACCATGTGACAAGTCTTAATGGGTCAGTCTACTGAGGGAAGATCAGACTGAATGGTCGAAAGTTCTAGGTGGAAATTACAGTTTAAACCTCCTATATAAAGTTGCACTCACCCTGTCCTTCTTGTGCAGCAGTGCAGGGTTGACTTGTCGGTAAAGCTGGATCAGGGAGCGTGCAGCCATCAACACATCTAGGTAAAGGAGAAAGAAATAACACATACATGTAGATTTGTAAGTTCCTAAATAAGGTCTATATGATGTCAAATACACATAGTACTGGAAGGCAGAGCAATCCCTACTTTTCTAACCAGGACACTTTGTTTGGCCCCAAACTGCTAGGAATCAAACCCATGTCCTCTGTCCACTTGTTGATTAGAGTAACTGGCCTCCATGCCAAGAGAAGGGTTCAGAGTTCATGCTCTAATTAAATGATTTGAGGTCTAGGCCAAATAATCCCTATTTATGCAATCTCAAAGTGTAAGTCATTCATTGCGAGGAAACTTAGTGACTTCTCCTTACTTTTGTTTCTGTAGTTCTTGTACTGAGCCAGATCTCGGAGCAGATCCTCACTCATGCCCAGTGGGGCTCGGGTGCAGATCTCTCGTACTGCATTTAACCTGCAGAGTAAAAAAAAAAAGAACATCCCCACGAGCGGGATGTTGAGCTTGAAGCAAAATCACTTCTGACAGAGGTTATCCAACACAAGTGTGGTTTAAAAAAAGGAGAGGCTTAAACTGGGGATGTGGAATCCTTTGGCAGACAATTATGTTGGCATGGTTCTTCTGTAAATCCCTGGACGAAGGGATAGAAACACTCCTGATTGGAGGATCGATATCACCTTAAGCTTCTGTCTTGTCTACACTCCAGGTACAAGCAGCTAGCACTATCTTGAGTTCCTGTCAAGTTGCCAAACTCATGAATAACACTTAACCAAGGATCTGTAGAAACTACTACTGGTAGGTTTGGTACTCTTTAGGAATAGGTCATACATTGTGGTTCCATTATTCCATATTATTATGAGATATCATTATGTGAGTGGCTGTACAAAAATGGAATATACATGTACAGTACCACAAAAGTATTAGTTCTGTATTCATGCTCATACTGATTTAAAAAAAAACTCACCCAACTGTCATTACTTCATTTGAGTTTCTCTCAGTGATGAAATTGTTGGCTATCGTCATCAACATCTGTTGTAGAATCTGGATGTAAAACAAGATCACATGGAAAATGTGGTCATACATGTATATAGGGTTGTCACTTACTGAATTTGGGGCTGAATGTGCTGCTAGCTTTCATCAAAGCAATACTCTTGTGATGCAAGGTGTGTAACTGGCGAAATGCAGCAACTTCAACTAGTGACTGTTCATTGTGGTCATAAATACACACTTTCCACTGACTACACAACATGATTGATTGCATTCAGGTCCAAGACGAATAGCAGTTGCCGGCTATGCCATTGACTCTGACATGACTTACTGCACAAAAAGATATGGAGTTATCAACATGCACTGCAAATAGGATATTTGTCCTTGGTTGTGCATTAGGCCAACACACTGTGGACTATATATTTCAACCCACGAATGTGTTCAGCGATAAGACCATGTCAACACTAGTGACAAATTGATGGGGTTAATAACCTTTGTCTTTGGGTATACAGTATTAGTGATTTATATAAATATTACATGCAGAAAGTTTTACCTTATTTTGGCACGCTCACAAATAGAATAGGATGACTATAGAAAACACTGTAACAATGACAGATTTGGCCCTGGACTTTTTGTCAAAACTGCTGTAAGTTATATCTGGTTTGTCACATATAGCATGTTATCCTCTTAGACTAGTGAGCAAATTTTAAAATGTATACTGCAGATTTATTGAGCAGTTCTGAAATGTATCATTGACGCCATCCATATACCGTCATTGAGGCTCTGGAGCAAGTTAGCTTTGAACCTGGTGACACTACTTCTTCCTTCAAACTTTAACATTGGACAAACTGGCATCAAGGGGATTAACGTTTATGACGGCGACATTCAAGTCCCAAACTTTGGTGGCAGTAATTACCTGATGGCATCACCTAGGTGCCTGCTGAAGAAAACCTCCTGCTGATTTCCTAATGAAGGATGACAGGTGGAACCTGTTAGGCCTGCCCTCCTGGCCACCGTTAGCAACCAGGACATTCCTGTCAGGCCTAGGGAAATTAATGTTGTGTTTCTGGTTTCAGTCCTAAAAAAAATAGGGTCGGTAGGAAAGGGTTTCTTTTTTTAGGTTTCGGCTAGGATGATCCAACAAATGAGAAAGTTCAGCAAGACATTGGTACTGTCCACCTGTAATATTTCACCCAATTTACTGAAGGAATAATTGCTTCCAGAAATGCATCGAATGACATTTCAGACTTCAGAGGGCTTGAAATTCAGATCAAAAATTTTACAGCCAAAACATTTTTCCCAAGGCCTCAGAGCCTTGATGGCAGCAAGGACGTTATACGGTAATGTCCTTGATGGCAGTAATCACGTCATGGTACTATCACCATGGCTACCATTAATCAAATCTCCTGCTGATTTCCTGATAAGAAACAACAAGTCATTCCTGTTGGACGTACCCTCCTGGTCTCATGTTTTGAAGGCATGTTGCCTTGAAGGCAGTGACATCATGGAATCACAGTCAGAATCAAGATCAACAACCGGGATGTTCATCCTGATGGCACAAAGGACATTATAAAGTGTTTTTGAGATGAAACACCACTGGTGCCTTCCCACACATGGGAAGCAAGGCTGTTATAATGTCCTTAATAGCATGCTGGGATAGCCATGGGTACCATTAAGCAAACCTACCGCTGATTTCGTAATAGGTTCAGTTCAGCTCTAGCCTGGGTTCCATCCTGATTAGTTTACGTCCGCTCCCACAGTCGCGACTGTTCAGCTCCTATACCACACCAATTTAATCACTTGGTTGTCGGATTCATCTCCTTTTTGAATTATTTTTTTCTGATTTGACAAAAAAAGTATTTGGGTTCTGAATCAACTCCAAAATGCTCCTATTTTGACCCCAACAGTTGAGGAAAATCCTTCTCTTCCTAGTTGTTTTTTTTTTCACCTAACAACACAGTTAGGTGGAAAAGAAAATTGATTAAAAGTTCAAAATTCATTGTTTGAATTATAAACCAGCCTAGTGTGTTCATGACATCATGGCTCCTATAGTAGCATTTGGGGCTATTATAGAATGCCTAGACTGTTTTGTTTTTTGCCCAGTAGCTTCATGTTTTTTCTGAAAAAATCCAAGAACCAACAAATCAAATTGGTGTGGCCCTAATAAAGTAAAGACACCTGTTGTACTTGCCTTACTGATTGGCATTTATGACAGATTTCCCCAAATACTTGTAATGTCACTCTCCTGGATAAAAATGATTGATGACCATAAAGCAGGTATAGACACCATTGATAACTCAAAATCGTTTAGGGGCACACAAGAATGGTTGGAGTGGAGTTGGCCAAAATGCACATCAAATAAAATGTTACCTTCTACAAGCTAACTACATACTGTTACAAGATCTTTATGCAGAGAAGGACAACACTCACTAGTATCTTGACTTTAAGCAACATTGAAAAATACCAAATGAAAAATTCAGTTTAAGAAATATACTATCAGTCTTTTCAATGACCTAAAACTTTTAAAAGATCCAAAACTTGATATGAGAGGTTGCCCAGAATAGAGATATTTTACATGCATTTTGTAGTCATAGCAAGTAAGTAAATTTCCCTTGGGCATAATGCTAACTTAAAGATACCTTATACATTGTAGGTACAGCCAATACAGGGTTTTCATAGAAATAATAAGGACAGATTTGAATTCCATATAACTACAGGACCTGTCAACACATGTTTTATACTGAATTGTAGACCCCTTGGTTGAAATCATTGGAAATTCAAAGCATAAAGAAAACGTATTCATGTCCATATTTCATGCACTTTTCTACATCATTGCAAAAAGTAACCCGGGTACATTTTGTTACACAACTTGAAGATTATACTGGAAATATGAAAAATGCACCCACAATCGATCAATCTGTCCAAAATCCTATTTTATTTGATCTTCGTCAATAAGAACCAGGCTAAAACTTACCAGTTGCTGCTTTATCTTAATTGCATCAGCAGTTTTTTAAATAAATCAGATCCGATACCGACATTGAAAAATTGCTAGGCTAAGTAGCTCTATCTTCACGTAAACATCTCTTCAGTCGGAATTGCGTCCTTGATTTGCCATCAACATCCAGATATGTCCCTGAAGGGATGTTGATGGCGAGGTTTGGATTCAAGGTGCATCTTTAGAGGGAAGACGGAGAGCTCAGTTTTGAAAAGGGATATGTGACATGTATGTACCGGTGTGTATCTGCACAAAGGTGTCCAGAAATCTGAGTTGGTTATATCTTTAATGTTTTATTTCAACGTTTGCAGTGAAAATGTAGCACCAGCAGGGTTTGTGTATACGTTTAGCTTTCGAATGAATCATAGTGTAGGTAAGAAAGTTAACTTTTCTTCAGTGATACATGTATGCAAAGCTGCAAACGAAATCAAATATAACAATTATCATAAAAGAGAGATCATATAATGGCAACTGCACATCATACAAGGAAGCATTTGTTCATCTCATTATTCCATCAATGCTACAAGTGGGAAATCTAGCAAAAAAAGGTCTTACATAATACATCCCTTAACTCAGGGTAATTACTATTAGGGAAAATCCCCAGCAATAAAGTGGTGACCCTATGTCTGCTTCTGCAAACCTTTGGTCCATACTGAATCTCCAGGTATCCAATTTATGAATCTCCAATTTAACGATCATCTCTAAAATATCCATCCTTAACCTGGAATGCAATTTGTAAGTGTTCAAATGGTCTGCTATTTAATAATCTGAATGATTTTATCAACCATCCATGAAAGTTAGACATCCAGGTAATGAGATGCACAAGGAATTGTTACTCAACAACTGGATAAATTTGGAAAACTGTCAGACGTGCATCAAAATTCACAGTATGCATAACGTTCTTTCATCTGTTTCTAATCAATTTTCCTGTTAGCGTACAGGAGGAAATTGTGTTGCAAAAGTAATGTGTATCTCCTAATTGTGGTTAAACCACAGTTGCACATATTAATAAGATAATAGATAATACATTCCAGTCTAAATGGCAGTTGATCAGTTTCTTGAAGCTTGCTCATTAATCTACGGTATGCTTACTCTTGAATATTCTTATAGACAATGTTCAATATATTCTTGTAGAGAAACTAAGGCTTCTTGTCCTCTTGGCCTGTGAATTTTTAAAAAAATGATGCCAGTTGCAACCAACTTCTATGTCAGAGGCAGTGAAATGCTCATCCCAACAAAAAGTATAAAACACTATGTATGACTAATGTGTTTCTCATGCCCTCTAAAGTTATCAGAGAAGCCTAGCACAAACATTTTGTCTTCCTGATAAAATTTGTGTCAGAAAGAGAAAATCAGACTGCAATAGACTCTGTGCTTTTGAGTGCTTTCTGCATGTATCTGTTTGCTACAGACCGTCAGTTACTATGTTATCAAAAAGCATGCATGAGATATGTGAATCCTCACACATACAAAAAGCATTCATTTGACTTCTGAAAAAAAAAAAGATTTACAGTGATAAAATAATGCTTATCTCTTACAAAATGCCTTCTACCCTTATTCTAATTCCTGGCTTCTTTTCAAAAATGTATGATAAACCAGAAGGAAAATTAGTTCTTATGAAAAAGAGAGAGACTGAACCTGATACTGTCTGATAAACCATAGAACTGTTTAACATGTAAGACATGTTAGAGACTCACAAAGTTTACAGTCACTTTTGACACACTCTCTAGCAAAATATTCAGGTATCTATCTAGTATGCAGATTAGCTGGTATTTGTGGTGTCTTCCCGTCAAAAAACTTTCTTAACTAGTAATGGATGATTTTTCATTCACTACATAAAACAGATATGATACATGATGATAAACTACACTGTATTGGCATGTTCATCTATTCCCAAAATGTCACAGTTACTTCTCACAGTTATTTTTATGGTTGAATGCTTCCGTGACTTAAATTGTGTTCATGATTTAGTGCCCCTGTTAGCCTCCTTCATACATTTTCCTCACGTCATGAAGCTTGCCAAGATTGCTGTCATTTGTCTTGTTGGTTATCATTCATGACTTTTAGTCAACTGACTTGCCCGCTAACAGATTGGCTCAAAGTGCAGTGACTGCATAAATGGGTCTGAGGCAGACTTTGTGGTTCAAATTCTATGCATTTTTGTTCATACTAAGAGTTTGGGAGTGCATCCTGCTGTTACAAGTGCAATGAACTAAATACTGTACATTTTTTCATGCGACAATATGAAAGACATCTTTTTGGGGGATCAGATGAGTAGAACATGGTTTATTTCTAACATTTGCACTTGTTGGTAATAGGTTCAAATGTTTAACCATCTGGTGGATGTTATCAAAAGTAAAAAAAGACAAACTTACATCAGGAGGTATCTGGGTGTGGGAGGCCTGGGCAGCACAGAGTAGAATCCTGGTCACCTCTGCACAAGAAATAAAATGAAGAGTGCATTTTGTACATAGAGTAACAAAATCATATTTTTTAATGGTAGCCTAGTAGCAACCAAACAAGAAAGAAATGCAGACACGTTATTTTGAAAAACCTTATCGACACATAATTTCAGTACAAATAGCATCCATAGTTATAAACACAACTATAACTACAGCCACTACCTTCTCTAGCATTTATTACAAAAACAGCTACAAGAGAAGCGGTTTGTCAATTAACGATAAGCTAGAGAATTCACTGCAAACCTTGCTGATTACACTGCCAAGATTACAGGGATGAATTACAAATAATACTTCTGGCGTAATCATAATGGAGGAAGATCACATGTACGTACTGCAGATACTAAGTAATTACCAAATCTCTCAAGGGAAATAAATCAACGACAGGGCTAGGTTATGTGTCAAGATTAGGACTACACTAAAGTAGGTTCTGATTAAAAGTCCTTACTGTCAGGGATAAGATTAAAACTCGTTAATGAAAGTTAGTTTGAATCAAATGATTTCCACAGTAAGGTGTAAATTCAGGGATAGCAATGGCTGAGGCACGTATTTGTAGATTGAAGTAGTGAGAGCCAAGCCCCATTGTGGTTACACAATGTTCTGTAACAACTCGGGGCAAGCATTACAGAAACACATCTACATGTATTTTTTTTTAGAAACATAAACAGGGCTCCTGGAATCGAGGCTTGTGACCCCAACACCATAACCACTAGGCCAAAAGGTCCAGGACCCTTAAGACAGATTAGCTGATAGCACTGTTACACTACCCCCTCTTTTCTTTCTTTTAAGAATTTATCCTCACATCTGAAGCATACACACAGCAACACGAAACACACGAGGCAGGAGTAGAAAGTGGCCCCAGGAATTAAACCCGCAACTTCAAAGCCAATGCCCTAAACTAGACCAGGAAGTCTAGAACCTGTCAGACAAGTCATTGGGTAGCATTTGAAACTTCGCTGTTACAAGCACCCCACTGTTACAGTTATTCTGTAGTTACCAACCCTCTCTAGGGTCTCAGGATTAAGTACAAAGAAGTGTTTTTAAATGACCTTGATGCCTGCAAGGTTACAGGGTAAATGGGACAGATAGTAATGAGCAATGAGGCAAACTAATCACCATCAAGCATTACAAAACACCTGTCCAAAAGCAGGTCTTGCTGTGGCCATTAATAATAAAAGGGAAACCTGAGGAGAGGTTGCTGAAAACATGCTGAGTTGATATATTTACATGCATGGATAACAGTAGAGTTCTGTGACAAACAGACAAACAGACAGAATAAATTTCTTAGAGCATCCATAAATAAGCCCTGGGGTGTATTTTTGGTATACATTACATAGTCAAAAATACTCCAAAGTACATCTATAGGGCTTATGGAAAAGTCAATGCCCTGAATATGTGGGAATAATCAGTTTGTCATGATGAATTTGCATTCGCTTCAATTGTGTCTATCTAGATTTTTTTAGATCTTTTGTTATCTTTCAGTGGATAATGATTTAGTGTATTAGCTGTAGGTGCTCACTGTCTGCTAGTTGTTCAAGTCAAGATTGAATTGAATTGTCAATTTTTTATATACACCGGTACAGGATAAGAGCAACCATCACAAGTTCAGCACCAAGGACAGGCCCTCTTCCCAGACAAAAGGTGATTTCTCTGGCCCATATATGCTAAGCTTTCTAAATAGACTTTGAGAAGGATGGAGCACAAATTCGCACGAGGAGATTAACTTGACTTGCAGTCTATGCTTCCCTTGAATTCTTCCAGGAATATCTTCTTGATATATTTTGTCCTCCCCAATGATCTCAATGAAAAGTGGCTTGCAGGCCAATTTGAGCTTTCTCATGAATAAAGAATAGTTCAAACAAATAGACCAATATCCATGCAATATGCATGATTTAACAACTTAGAAACTCTATTGGGTAATTTTTCATTGCCATTGCTAAAAATAATTAATTACAGAACAGGCACCACTGTTACTTGCCAAGTTGCAAGTTCCTCCAGGAATAATTTCAAAGCTAGAAAAGTTCAGTGACACCAATTGGATCATTATTCTGCCAGTTGCAGTCATCCAGAAACTAGGTACTGAGCCATAATCTGATGGGTATTTGCAGCGTCCTAACTTCCTAGCTTAACCTTTCAAACCAAATCCTGTGAGGTCAACGACCAATCAGAGACCTGCGTCAGTGCTGCTCATTTCAGTTACACAGAGTCGCCTAGATTTCCCTTGGTGCCCAAAGGAAGCACTTAGGTCCAACCCTGGTGGAATCTGCTATGAACTCAATGTTTAAGCTGCAATAAGCTGGCATTATTCACACCCTTTTGTCATTAGAAGCAGCCAACATTCCAAGAGCTAACACTTGCAGTGGTGATGAGTTTTAGGGTTGATCATTCTTGAGTGGAACAAGTTGGTAGGTTGGAGAGTTTAAGTGCTTAAGTACAAACCTAAGGTGGGCCTAAGTTGGGGTGTACAGAAGTACCATGCAATCAACACACGAAAGGAAGAGGTATCCTGGTAAAAAAGGCCTCACAAAAAAATTGAAATGATTTGACAAATTTTGTTCCCTGTGAAAATGGGGAAAGAGACAAATCCATAATCATTTCTATTATGATATGTTCTATGTTAAGTCTTTTGTGTACACTACAGTCAATCAATATCCACAGGATGTATATCCGGCATGTTCTGTTCTTGGCAAAATAAAATCCCTACCAGTATCCCTGGAGCTTGATATGCAAAAAGCTGTTAACTCAGCAGATTTACAATGATGTCCTCAGGGGTTTCAGTAAAACTATGGCTTAATAAACTTCTGCTGCATAAATAACTGGTAGCAAAACTACAGGGATCCTTGGGAGACTACAAGTCTAAGTCCTGACTTAAGCAGCCCAAGGGACACCTTATTTTGTTATCTGATACATTAAACTCCACTGATGACATGCTACTTATTAGAATGTTGTTATAACTCTACCAACTTTCTAAGCCTTTATAATAACTTAACTGTTGTCCCTGATTATTAAACAGGATGTACAAAAGTTTCCACCATATTTTGGACCCAGAAGTGTGGTAATATCTGCACTAGTATTCTATCCAGATGTATGATCAGTCTAGTTAGATAGAATTTCCAATTACCCACATTAATAAATTCTCTCTCACAGTGTTTTTTTCTAAACTGGTAAACAGTTTTATCTGCTTAGGTCTCATGTTTCAGACTTAGTGTCTACATAAC
>NW_017803379.1:2609747-2610829 GCF_001625305.1 Branchiostoma belcheri | reverse complement strand
GGTTGGCGGGTGGTTTGTCTGCGTTAGTAGTTCCTAGGTTTGTTGTTTTGGTTTACATGTGCATGAGCATGAGATGGTGAGTGCAGAAGTGCAATGGTGTAGTTTTATTTCTATCTGGTGTTGTCTGTTGTTTGAAGAAACGTGAACGATATAGATCTTTTTGGGATAGGTGAGTGGCCCTGAAAAGGGCCGGGGTTGTCGATCTTGTTCGGATCCTCCTTACGCACGCTCCCCACGGATGCGACGGGCGAGCTGAATGTCCTTGGGCATGATGGTCACACGCTTGGCGTGGATGGCGCACAGGTTGGTGTCCTCGAAGAGACCCACCAGATAGGCCTCGCTGGCTTCCTGCAGGGCCATGACCGCCGAGCTCTGGAAGCGCAGGTCGGTCTTGAAGTCTTGGGCGATCTCTCGCACCAGGCGCTGGAAGGGCAGCTTGCGGATGAGCAACTCCGTCGACTTCTGGTACCGGCGGATCTCTCTCAGGGCCACGGTCTACGCTCAAGTGCAAGACAAAAAGAGTAGTCGGCGGACGGTGGAGAGTGAATTTATAACGTGGCCAGCTGCTTCCTCTGTTTGTTTACTATAAAAACACTGCGGGGCACGCCAAGCCATTCATAATCAGGCTACTTTCTCAAGAACTACGCCGCACTACTTTGTGCCCGGACTACTTTTGACTACGGGGTTCAACTAGGGTTCAACCATACACGAGGGCCTGCATGGGGGTGTAGTGTTACACTGTTGTTACTTAATTGCATTACATGATGAGGTACATGATCCTTCCTAACAGACTGTAGATGCCGGCTTCCTGTGGGGCACTCACCTCTCACCTCATTCAACTTTTGGTGACCGTACAAATTACTACAATGCCCTTCGAGACCGGGCCCGACATCTTGGTCGGAGGCCGCGGCAGGGTTTGGCCAAGAAGGTTCACTTTTTGGCGACGTCTCAGGGAGGAGCCTAATGGTACAGTAATGTGTACAGTTTGCAAGAATTCTAGGAATATTACAGGCATTTTGCCCACAGGCATGGAACAGATACCAAGTCCAACAGGAAAATTTTGAAATTTGAACCCTCTTAAA
>NW_017803379.1:2572188-2609727 GCF_001625305.1 Branchiostoma belcheri | reverse complement strand
ACTACAAGTCTAAGTCCTGACTTAAGCAGCCCAAGGGACACCTTATTTTGTTATCTGATACATTAAACTCCACTGATGACACGCTACTTATTAGAATGTTGTTATAACTCTACCAACTTTCTAAGCCTTTATAATAACTTAACTGTTGTCCCTGATTATTAAACAGGATGTACAAAAGTTTCCACCATATTTTGGACCCAGAAGTGTGGTAATATCTGCACTAGTATTCTATCCAGATGTATGATCAGTCTAGTTAGATAGAATTTCCAATTACCCACATTAATAAATTCTCTCTCACAGTGTTTTTTTTCTAAACTGGTAAACAGTTTTATCTGCTTAGGTCTCATGTTTCAGACTTAGTGTCTACATAACAAAGCCAACATGTACACTGGGGACACTGATTCAGCCAAATACTCAATGCCATTAGATTTCAGAATGTCTCTCAGTCTCCCATCTGGAATCAGTCCCTTTGTTCAATACAATAACTGATTCTATACGTTGCAGAAAAAAACTTTGCCATGAATGTCAAAAGAGGTACGTGGGCGGATTGGCATTACACAACTAGTCTTGAGTTTCACCTGATCAAATCATGTCATACAAACATGCAGCCACATGATTGGGCTTGGGTGTACAATTTAAAGTGCGCTGAACTTCCATGTCAGACAGTTTGCCATGGCAATGAGACACCCATGTCCAGTCTCGTAATCTTAAATCATTATCAGGCAGTGGCAGCAAACGTTTAACCCAAAATGTTCAATCAATGTGGAAGAAATGTCAAAGTCAGCACAGGTGTAAAGGAGGGAATCATAATCAGGGAACCGAAGTAAAGTTGGTAAAAAAAGGACCCTAGGCTATCATTTCCAGCTTTGGCGTGTGTGACTCGTATGAAATTCATCCAGTATACATTACAATTTAAAAACTACCCGTTGAGCATTCTGGCTCTTACTGGACAGTTGAAAAAAGTTCTGAAAGTTCTAAAGGCCACAGGCATTCTTCTTCTACTCATCCTTCCCCCTCTAACATGATTAACAAGATGTAGTTCCATCAAAAGTAAGTCTGATGCCTGAAGTCCTTTTCAACATCTAGTTCTCCCTTTGGCTAGCTACAGAGTACATTGACATACTAAGTGCAGTTTCTAGAAGCAACAGAATGTAGTTGAGTGAAGTTGAGTAGTAGCTCTTAAATTTCTAAGAAAACATCTATGACTTCTGTTACTATCAGTAGTAATGTGCAATATGCACCAGCAGCCATGACCACACTAGGTTTTCTTCTGAATCAGTGATAATATCTTAAACTGCTTTACTAATAGAGAACAGGAAGGCTTATACATGATTGTACAAGTCACGTACCTCTCTGGTGGGGCTGCATAAACCGTTGCAGGAAGGGGTAGAAGTTGAAGAGGATCAACTGCAAAAAAGGAAAAACAAATATACAACTTATTTCATAGTATTTTAACAGTAGCTAAAATCTCTTTGATAGGTGCAAGTGAATACTACATGATGAGAAAAAAGATTGTGATAACAAATTTTACTACATTCATCTCGTAAAATACAACTTATCAGCTGTATTATGGCCTGCTCAATTATGCCAGTGAGTAAATGGGGGAGAATGGGTAAAGCAGTAATGATCAGCCAGACATGAAGGCGAGAACTACCCTGACAGCTTTTCCCAGAAGACAGCATAGTCTAGTGAAACACTTTATCTAACCACAAGGGCAGTATGTCATTGGGCAAATCATAACTGAAACTATGTTCCTTTTATCTTTCCACTTTACAGAAATGTACTTTGATAACTGTGTTCTGCAAGTCTACATCCAATTTGTATCTATTGCTATTATTTTTACCTTGGTGTCTTTGATGATATTTTGGCTCGACTAAAGCCTGCTGGTAAATTTAAGAGGAGGCATAGTGGAATGAGTGCATTCTTGAGAGGACTGTCTCATGGTGCCATTATCAATCACAACTAAATTAGATTTTGATCCTGGAGATTTCACACTGGGTACAAATGGAGAGGTCTGGTATAGAGGTCTATATGCATCAGGGTCAGATGAGTTTAAGGCCTGCCATCTCTTTGTCTGACGTCAAATCACTGCATGGTGCACTGCTCGTTTTCAGGAGTGTAAGTGTCCTGTCTCTTTTGATAAATGTATTAGTTCTTCCTTTTAGTCTTCTTTGAAAACTGTCAACATCATATGGATAACAGCCAAATTCTTCTGAGTTGGGGTGAGTAATTAAAAGTGCTTCAATGGTAATGAACTTAAATAGTACATTACCTGGTTGGTACTGGAATGTAAGGTAAAGGAAAACAACAGTCTGAGGCTAAAAACTCAGATCTTAGACCAGTGATTTTCTCGTGTGACAGGTAATGTTTGAATAGAAAATTTTCTATTACATTGTATATTGTACTTGCTGCCTGGGATTCCTAGCGCTTTCAAAGATGGCTGTCAACAATGTCACACCGAAGCAAACAATAGACCTTGGTTTGCAGAATAGCATCTACGTCAATCCAGACTACAGACTACTGTGATGACTGCAGGTGCCCCTTTGCTTCTAATTTGTGACTGAAGAGCCAGATGTGCTCTAACCCCTGAGAAGATATCACCGACCTCCAATGGACTACAAGGATTAGTAGGATAAGGGTGTCATATTCAATCATTTTTGCAATATTACACAGGATTATGTGAGAGGAAGCGCCCCGGGCTTCTGAGACATACGAGACAACAACAATGTCAGGGACAAGATTCCTGTCGCCAGCGATCGGCAAATGAAATGGAAAAACTGCAGAAAGTCTGGAAATGTTATTATAAGAATCCCTTTGAAGTTGAAAACTTTCAGCTATAAAACTTCACAGTTAGAGACATGCCACACTTAAAAAGGAAAAGAAAACATGGTTTTGTCTTAGAAAAGAAGTGCATGGCTAATCAGATTAACTATCACTATACATGTGACCATTGCATGCACCAGCAGCAGGCATCACTCATGACAAAATTCCAAACCATGTTGCAGTATGCTATTTTTAAACAGTGAATACAGATGCTTGCTGCTGGTGCATTTAAAATTGTACATGTACCAAAGCATTGGTTCTTCAATGGCTTGAACCTTGAATGTGGAAATCAGGTACTATGTCAATGGCTATCTAGACCTTCACCTTATAAGTGACCTTCAGATAGAATCACAACCACAATCTACTGAAGAACCATTTTCTCATCTTCAAGCAGATGTCTGATGGAAAGAGTGTTAAAGTTAGAACTGGCCATCAAGAGAGAGTCCTAAGTCAACCAGACAAATGGATACTGCCTGGACAATTTGATACTGCCTTTGCAGCCACCAAAAGATCTGCTTAGAGATTACCATTTCGGTCAATAGCAGAGACGTTTTCAGATGGCAAAGAAAATGACAAAATGTATCTTCTTTTCAAAGAGGGGGTTACAATGTTGGTGCTAGTGTATGGTCCTGCAGTCTATCAACATTGTTTACTAAGTCCAGATGAAAGACTTCCTGTTCCCATACATCAAACCTGTCAGACCAAAATGACTTGACATAAGCCATGTATTGTCATGACCTTCACGTAATCTGGAAAGCATTCTACATTAGACATCAACCAGATGATCGTGCACCAAATAAATGGTCCTGAGTTGTGTCAAATCTCAATCAAGCATGCCAATCAAGGCCCTGCAAATTCATTTTACTGGTTCTCGGACATTTTGAAGTAAGAATCAATACCAAGAGTCAAATTGAATGAATATAATATGAAAACTGATGGCTGAGAGGAGAACCTGAATCTTACTACATGTACATGTACATGTACTAGTAACTTCACTTCCTGCAAATATGATTATGTTAGCTGAAGTAATTGGCTTTGAGCAAGAAATATTGGAATGAATGCATGTGTCGGTATTTCGCTGTGCCAAGTCTATCTATGCCAGGTGAACTTTATATACCCTCATATAGCCACATTATTCATTGATCAAAGAGTTCAAGAACAAGATAGATACAAAGGCAGGAGACAAAATTGGCAATGGCAATATCTAAAGATGTTAGTAAAGATGAAAGACTTTCTGTCAAAGGTGGCATGCCAATAACACTTCTTTGAGAACTCCCACTATATATCAATAAACAGAACAAAGTATTAGGGAGGGATTGATTCACTTCTGAGATTTTGCAGATTATGTGCTCAAAGCACATCCGGTAGCTAAGAATGTGTGACCTTTTGTTCCATCAATAATAGATGATGGGACAACAAATAAAGCCTGTTATTGCTCTGATCAATGCATTATTCTCAGTTACAGCCTTCCTTTTCAGTCTAATTTTAGAATTTCGACATAACAATACATAGTTTCGTAACAACACTTCAAACTGGACAATAATTCTTTGTATGGATATTGTATCATAAATATCATAATGTATACTTTGTATAATCATTGGAACTTGCTTTATGCAATGAGAGCTGAACTTGATTTTTTACATAAACTTTATGGTAGAAGCCATTTAGAACCTAGTATATATTATGAAATAAGTACATAATTGAAAACAACACACCACAAAATAAGCCAAGTTATGAAATGAACCTTTTAGATGTCATTAGCAATATTGAATACACCAAAAATACCTATAAGAAGCTGAGCTTTTAGATGTCATTGATAAGGTAGTATCTACTAAGGTAGCATCGACTACAAAGTAACATAATTGTACATTGTGTCTGAAGAGTTCTCTAATGCAATGTCTTCCAGTAAAATGCACTCCTGCACATCTAAACTGTGCATAACTACATTTGTAGGGGAGTGGTGCACCAGAGATCTCTCAAATACAATCATATTATTTCAAAGTAAATGTTAATGGAGGTTAGATCTTAAGCTAATAAAAGCTAATTTTCTACAGCTGCTGACTCCTGTCTGTCATCAGAAAGTTCCTTGTTCTTGCGAAAGTTGAAATATCCAGGGCATACAGCCATTTTAGTACCAATTCATCATGCGCTCCCCTGGGTACAATTAGCATACGTTCTGCCTGAGCAACATTCATCTTAAGTCAACTCTGGAAAACATTTTCTAACATTAGAACTGGTGTAGCTCTAGAGAGCTGTAATTCTGTATTAAATATTTCTTCAGCTGAAACTCAAGGTGCGCTAATCAAATTATCTGGTGTTTGTTGGCGATTTTTTCTCATCAATCAAGTTGCTTTGTTCATCTTTTTGAGCACCAGGATAACAAATTTTCCAGAGTGGGCAATTCATCATGCTGAACAACAGTTTAAAACCACATGCCAACCTATCCTAAGTCTCAGAGAGGCATTGGGAGGTAATCAGTGATGACGCATATGGTGTTATTTGAGAGAAATTTACTTTGGGCTTTTCTCAGAATGGATGGATGATGCTATTATATAATGGCTGCCTAGATCATGATCAGAATATGAAGTCACAGTAATTCTGCCCATCACCTGGTGGAGTCCAATCAAACGAGAGATGAGGTCCATGGTCATGAGTCGGACTTCAAACCTCTCTGTCGATGATTCCAGCTGCTTGAAGAGCTTCTCCGCAAAGTCTGTAGTGGGCAAGATATACAGCACAAGCATGTAACAACAATAAATTCTATACATTGTATATATACTCCGGTATATATTATATAATTGGAAGATAAGATTCAGGCCATGCAAAAGACCCTTCCTCTCACACACTTTTCAATGTATAATTTATATAACCTCTAATCTCACTTGGAATTAGCCTCAGTGTGCTTTTATGACTGTTCTATTTGTTTGAGCAAATAATTTGAGGGAATAAAGTGATTTTACCTTGTGGATCATGTAGCAGATGGAGTGCAGAGAAGTTGAAGGGTTCAGCTTTCTTCTTCTTCTTGTGTTTCTGTAGAAAATATGGAACACGAGTCAGGGAACATGCCACACTTTTCAGAAGGAAAGAAATAATACACGTATCATGGAAAGTCTGCATTGGGTATACTTTACAGTTTCTGGGAGTAAACATACAGTCATTCAAGTTTTTTTCTACTCAACCTATGTTCATGTTGCTCTCTTGTTGAATCTTTTACTTACAATGTCACGACAAGCAAGGGAATAAAGTTGAGCTGCATGGTGGTCCTTTCAACACACTGACACATGGACAAGCTGAGTTCAATGACAAGGCATTGACCTCTCAAGTACCACCTTTCTCAAGACTGTGATTGACCCAATGGAGAGATTTATGTCGCTAATATCCGGAACAGAAACAGCATACTATATCACTAATCTCCTTCTGACAGTTCATTTGACCCCTGCTTGTATGTCACCGGTAGCTGTTGGATTTAAGTGAAGTTGAAAAATGTGCCAGTGCCAATTTCTTGCGTGGCATATCTATCAGGGGATGAAACTAGCATGCAAACAAATGTAAAACAGCATACACTAACAGATCATGTGGATAGCAGTCCAGCTAAGTAAAGGAAGAATGTATCTTTCATGTACGTCATGACGTTTGATGAATGGCATTCCTAAGACTTTAACTTCTTATGCAAAATCAAGTTTGTGACTCATTTTTAATCTTCTTACAAAATTTGACATGGTAGATGTAACAAATTGAATGTACTTTACCTTGGTTTTGCAATTTGCATGTATAATGCCTGTTACATATTGGGTTCACAAATGCATCAACTTGAAGACAAAGTATTTAATGTCTTCACTAGCCTGTGAATTTTTTTAAGCGTTCAAGTTTTCAAAGGTGAATACTTGCATTGAACAATGGCAGACATCTGGCTTTCTTCAACCTTAACAATGACCACACTGACAAGATAATGGGTTGTCTGCCTACACAAAGATACATGTAGTCTAGTCTGTCTCCTTGATGCCAAACATAGTAATTCATGCAGCAGAACAAATGTACCCCTGGACCAGGTGTGTGTCTGGTCATCATCAAGACAATTTGCTTAATATTTAGTCAACTAAATAGCTATGCTATCTGATAGTCATCTGTTTTTGGACTGTAATATTGATGGTCTGCTATAGCACTGCAGCTTTGGTCCAGAATGCCAGGGAGGTGTGTGTTGGCTTGTGTTGGGATCAAAACATTGGATTCTAATGGATTTTATCAAATCCAGACCTTGTCAATGTCAGGAATTTTCACAATCCAGTTACTCCATATACAACTCCACTGTATATGGGTGTTGTAAAGGTACAACATGACACTGTGTACCAAGCACAACATGACGGAATTCATCTTTGTACATGTAGGAATCCATCTATCTCCTTGGACAGCGGTAGCACTTTGGTTGGTCAGAGCCAGGCTTGTAAAGTGCAGTGTCTATAGGGTCACTAAGTCTTTTAATCCTTCACATGTCCATATGTTCCTTCTAATGGTAGTGATGAAGTGAATGCTACAGTTTCAAATGTCAAGTCCTGAGACCTTTCCACTCTTAGTACTGTTACTTTTAAGTACAAGAATATGTTACCATAGCTTCTGATCAGCAGTACTGGACAAAATGTGTGGTGGACTGCACTGAATCTATTGTGATACATTATCATTGGGTCAGAGCAAATCTTTCTCTTGAAAGTTTCTTCAAAGGGAGAAAGCCTTGAAATTCCTACTGACAGTGAAAACTCCTCCTAACCAACCCTTCCTTCAATGTCTCAGTCGGTTCTTCCTACTTGCTTGTTATCACAACGTCCTGTTAGCTTTGTACCTTTACTCAAGCATTTCTCCCTTTGAAGAAATTTAAGATTTGCTCTGACCACATGTTACTAAAAGAGAGACACCTATACATACCATGTTGTACCCAAATTTACAACATCAAAATCCAGTGGAGTTGTATTTGGAGTAACTGGACTGTGAAAAATTCCTAATATTGTTCTGCAGCTGTATAATGATGATGATGACATGAACATTAAACAGACCTTGTCTCACGTATCCTCTTGATCAGAGGCTGATTGAAATGTGTTCCACAGAGGGATGTCATGAGGGCAGTGTTTAGGGCAACATGGACCAATCAGTAGGGTTAATAGAGGGTGGAAAACGTAGGTCAGGGATTAACAGAGCCACACAAGGACTCGAGTGATTGATGAAGATGAACCGTTGGGCTTGCGTGGTACAAAAGCTATGAGTAAGATGTAACAGGCAAGTGGGAAGAACCAACTGAGATGTTGGGGGAAGGATTGATTAGCATGAGTTTTACCTTAAGGAATTCAAGGCTTTTTCCCTTTGAAGAAACTTTAAAAAATTTGCTCTGATTGGCTTCTGTTTTATTTTGGAGGATAAGTTGCACGTGTATGATAATTCATATCACTATCATAGAGATGCATATTACCGGTAATACTAATAGGTGTAATTTCATCGATCCTCCTTCAAAAAGTGGAAATGATCAGGACTTTCTGTAACTGCTTCATACATCTGAATGCAGCAGTCACCTGACTGATTTGCAGATCCAGACAAAAAATTCCGGCACTTCAATGGGTGTACTGTGATCACTGCTCGTAATTGAAAATATACTCTGAATGCTTGCCAATTGGATAATGTAGTCAACTGATTAAAGCATAACAAGACACGGTATTACCCACCACAGGCTGTGAGGATATTCCTTAAGTTTCTATTCTATCAACATTCTACAGTTTCACACTCAAGTTGCTCTACAAAACCTTGTAAGCACCTGTAACCTTTCGAAGAATACATTTGTATACCAGGTGCAATGAATGATACTGGAGAGTCGTGCAAAATAATTGCAGGAATACTAAGTAGGCTTCTGTTAAGAGTAGGCGTGCTGACAGTGTCTGTGTAGGAGTAGAAAATTACTGTGATTGATATTAATTGGAACTTGAGAAAGGACATTAAAAAGTGTGGGCATGCATTTAACATGCACAGCAAAAGGTTACTGCAGACATAAAGATGTTTGTAGCACAGTGGTAGCTCTTCCAAATGTGACCCAGGTTCATGTCTCACTTTAAGGCATGAAAGTATGTGCCTTTCAGAACTGAGCCCGAGAGACTGGCTTAAATGTCAGCTTTTTGCCTGATGCTACCTTTCCACCAGTGCCAATACAAGTTCAATGAAACAAAATCCCCCTGGATATCGGGGAAGAATATGAACTGTAAGATATGAGCTGATGGATTAACCAGTAGGTGGAAAAAACACACATCTTCACAGCTCAGGCTACACCAATTTGATTTGTTGGTTCTTTGACATTTTTAGTGGAATTGTTACATTCACTCTGTCTCTCCTTGAAACTGTTTGGTACAGACATTTGCATCAATGTTCTTTTCATGTTGACATTGATTCCAAAAAATCAGATTGGTGGTGGCCAGAGTGTAATGTCTGTACATTCTGTCAAACTGGGGAATGTTTCTATCCATCTACTTGGTGGCTTCAAACTTTAAGGCATTAATAACAATAAACACTAAAGTATGAAAAGTTCTTAAGGTGTTCAAAGTTTTGTTTTGTCCCATCCCTGCCCAGCTGTGCTCTTACCTTCAAGGCTTTCAAAGCCTTATCTAGTTTCTTCTGTCTCTTCCTGGTCTTGTGGGCGACTGTGTGTCTCAGCATCAAGTCCTTTACCGTTGGCCCCTCCTCCTGTTGTAAAAGATTATTGTTCTTGGTCAGAGATTTGAAACTTTAAGCTGACCTGATCGTTCCCGGTAAGTCAAAATTGTACCAGGTCCTGATCCCCTCAGCTGACCTTTAACAGTAAGTCATAAAATTCTCCTAATGGAAGATCTGATGATATCCTTTAAGAATGGAGATTATTTTGCCTGGGAACAAAACAATGGGAGCTAGGGTCCAGGCTTATTAGGGCTTTATGTACTGAATAGTAAAGTTCTTATAAACTTTAAAGAATTAGTCTTCCGGTATACTATAAATTCCTTCCAAATTCCCTTCTTGCTTCAACAAAATATCCAGTACATGTAAGTTCGAGGCTTTCCAAGAAATATGCAGGCATCAAAGTTTTTACATGATGTGGCACCAAAAATCCAGTGCAATCTTGGTATTTCCAACTCAGAGTACACCCGGAGGATGCCATCTTTGAAGACTTATCCAAGCTCCTTGCTGCAAATGTTTCACAAGCTTAATGCAAGGTTGAGTAAAGGTTAAAAAAGTATAGGACGAGAGATTCCTCCTTGGCTAGCTGGTGTGTTATGCCAAAGGGCGGTTATTCCAACTGTACTGATACAGATACAGACATTGACACTACCCATGGACAATGGCACCATACAAAAGATGATATATTGTACAATCATGCCACGTGGGCCTGGAAATACACGATACTGTGCCATAGTACTTCACAAAAGCTGACATAGAATCTTGGAGTGTTTATGCGGCTGAAACATGGATAAGCTGTCAGTGCACCTTTGTGTAAATATCAAAAAGGTCTGAGACCGTCAAATACTTTGAACCTTTCTCAACTCAATCTGGACATAAATCATGAAAAATGAAGTTCTCATTGGATTTGATATAAAGGATAAATCCAACCATTAAGAGTTATGATAAAATTAATATTTTTTGTCAACATAATGCCACCCTAGGCCAGTAAACATTCCAAAAGACAGCATGGCAGAATGTTTCTATTTTGCACAGATTGAGATCTTGCTACATGTCTGACTGTGTACATATCATACCAAATTGAAGGTTATCTAAGATGCCGAATGTAGGACCTGCTACCCTTTCCCTGGTACAAATCAGCTCTTGCTAATCACTGTCAACTCTTGCAGTGCAGGCTTTAACTTAACAGAGAGTAAGAGTACTTTGTTCTTCAATCACTTGAGCTTTCGAAAACTTCATTGAGGAAAGGATCTCAGGGTTGAAACATCCTTCAGTGACCTACACATGTACATGTATTTAGGCCTCTCAAATGCCCAACAGTTCCATAGCAGATTGCTTCAGAAACATAGCACTTACGGTACATCAAATGGATAAAAGTTTTTATGACAGTCTGTCAACTACTTTTTATGTCAACATGTTGATAGTTTTTTTTTTTTACTGCATTAAGAGGGAGACTGCAAAAAGTCTTTCAGACACTGCTATATATGACAAATGGTGGATCTGAGAAGAGCTATCGCATAGTTACTGTTTTTACAGCAGCTGCTGCAGTCTTCTTGCAGCCATTATTAGAAGTTTTATATTGACAGTAAAATGCCTTATATGAAAGTATGATAGACAGATTTACAGTCAATATTCCATTCCAAAGCCTTGTACACACCCTACATACAAGTATCAACTAAGCACAAAACGCTGCATAGAGTCAACTGGATTTTCCCACGGTACCTGATAACTCAAAAGTTTTTGCACTACATTCACATCAACCTGACTTCTAAACTGGCAATGCTTCTAATTATCTAGATATCTGAACTTTAATTACCAGCACTTACATGTAAGTAGTGATTGGCTATTGATTAGAATAGTAGATACTCAATGTTAGGAATTGGAGGAAAACTCTAAAAACTTTGTTCTTGACTAAAAATCTCATCCAATGAACAGTCAAAAGTGAGTTCAAATGTATATATTCAGCATGGAAGTGGACAATGAAATCCTGGATGATGACTTTCTTTATCATGTCAGAACACACTACACAGCAATTGGGCAATATGAAAATCCCAAAGCCTGCTTACTGATGTTGGTGTATCAGCCACAAAGGAAATCATGTAGCTGTGAGCTACTGATAATGGGTCAACAGAGAATTTTTACCAAACAACTATCATACCATAGATCTCGAAGGAGTCAATGAAGGACATTTACCTTTACCTTTAAAGACATACTCAAGGAAAAAACTAGTGGAGAAAAGACGCAGCAAAGCAGATATGGGCTCTACTTGGACATGGCTAAAATGTCATTGCTGTACTTTGGGAAGCCATCATTTATCACTGTAATTCACATGGCAGCATTGGCTCTGCTGTATGTCCCTTGTGTGATTTCAAAACTTTTTATGGACCCAATATGAGTAGCTCATCAGAGCTAAAAAACACCAATTTGTGCAAACAACAAAAAGTCTTATACAGAAAGTTTGACAGTGTTGTAATTGGTTGAAACACTTTCAGTAGTAACAACTTGGTTGCTGTAATTTCTCTTTTCAACATGACAATGAGAGGATTTCTATGAAGTTGTAATTCCATTGGTAACTGAGACAGTGGTCATTTCAGACATGATGCATATGAAAAGAGACATTCACAAAAAGTATGTACCTCAGACTCTGAATCACTGCCATCCTCCTCATCTTCATCTTTCCCAAGGAAGAATTTCAGCGCAGCAACCATAATCTGAAATTAAGGAATCAATTATTGGACAATTTGAAATGAACAACTATTTTTTCACTCAATTGCTTGATAATGAGAGAAAAATATTCAGAATTCTATTTTTTGGCAATCTGAAATTGAAAGTGAAACATCACAAAGTGCAAGTGAGCTCAACAGTTACTGTGGTTGAAAAGACCTACCTTAGTAACTTTGGAGAAGCAAGCTGTGGCAATGACATTAACTGTCTTCGCATCATTCCTATGGAAAGAAAATAACATCAATTTTTCCTGAGCTACCTCTTACAAATTGAATTCAATTAAAATTTTACATGCAAAGAGCAAGCATTCCCTAATTGTAATCTTTTTGTTAGACAAGTAGTCATGCACAAGTTACTTTTGATACAAACTTTGAACTTAGAAAACAATCAGCAACATTCAATAAAAATGACAAGCAACAACTTGTGACAAATCACATAATAAGAAACATGCAACCTTAAGGTCTAATATATAAAAAAACTTAATAATCTCTTACCACACATTTCGGTGGTATAGCTCAACCATCACTCCCTGAAGGTAAGAGGATATTAAGGCATGAATTACAAATGATGGCTTTAGGACATACAGAATAGGTGTCACAGGATTTGTTTCAACACGTGCATGGCAAGTAAGTTGTAGAAGTGGTACAGGATTAGTGACGGGGACAAAAAAGGATGACGGTATAAACGAAGGTCTTGAAATAAACGAGCCACACTGTGCGACAAAACACTGACAAATACACATGGATTGATTTCTGTTCATAGGAGTCCATTGCCAGCATCCCTCTCACATCTGAGCCCTAGCAGCATGCCAAAGTTCAATACATATAGACATTGCTGGCGGTTTGAAGATAGCAAAGACAATCATTCTCTGTGCTTCAGTTCAAGCCCCTTGGCAAAATGAAAGTAGCTTTGATCTCATGAAAGATTTTGCTTTGCAGGTGTATGTCAACACTTGACAGGGGATGTGTATCATGTACCGCTGCATCTCTAAACATAAAGACCTGTTCTAATACAGAGCCTGACATATCCTCACATAAAAGTTTCTCTTGAATCTTAGATAATTCAAGTGCATTTGTCACAGGAATGTCAGACATGTTACATTTTGTACACTCAGTGTATCTAGGTGCAGCTAAACATTATCATTAACCAAAAAGATAGCATGCTTAGTGCTGTACATAGCCTGTACTCTTCTAATGTACTCTTCACAAGTCCTCAGCTATCATATACTTAGGTCATAATTACACAGGGTGTAGCCCCTGACCAGGCTTTGAAGTTAGGAAGACACCTGCTGTCATGGTCACAATTTAGACTCCCCCTAGTGGCACTACCCTGTAGGGGTCCTTTGGCTGTTCCTTTGAACACCCATCAAATTTTGTTCTGTGCATCAGTGATGTAAAAAAAATGGCCTGGTAAACTGCCTGACACCAGGAGGGAACTGTCAGTATTACCACAAGTAAATTACGGGGTATTTTTGTCACTGGACCCTGATTGATTTGAACCCCCGTTTAAAAGATTTGGGAGCTCGGCCATGCCTTGGAAAAGGGCCCAGATGTATAAAAACAGCCTTTATACTACCCGGCAGGGCCCCTTTCTCCAACTGTGACCCAAGCAATTACATGTACATGGATTCCATCAGTCAATAGTGACCATGGCTGAATGCTAATTTGCATCCGCCTTAGAGCATTGCCTATGGCCTACATAGTTATTGCATCCCTATTAATTTAGGATATTGAGAATAATCTGTCCGTGACTCCCTTTAGCAATAGTGATAACTCGAGCTCAACAAAAAAAATCAATATCACCAACCAACAGGATGTAATAATTACAAAACATTGTGACCTCATGTTTCACCTTACCAAGGTCAATTTTTTTACCTCAGGAAACACTGTCATGTTCTCTGGAAGGTCTTAAATTCATGGATTAGACAAGGTCAGAGCAACACTGACAAATTGCAAAAATTTCAATTGCAGAGCTTGAGAAATGTCCATAGGGTCAAAATGGGGCCATACTATGACAGTGCCTGCTGCCCCGAGGGAGTCCTAACAGAGGGCAATGGACGCTCCCATGGCCCATTACCACAAAATACATGGGCTGTAAGTTATCAATGTCTATTCCTATGAAGGCAATGTGTAGGGGGTAATCCTATAATGCGTTGGTAATGACATTGACATCCGGTAGACTATCTCCGACCACACACAGGGAGACTCCTGTTTACTATGCTGTCTAAAGCATGAAATTTGTGGCTGTAATTCAGCTTCTAACAGGCCAATCTGTATTTCTTGCATACACCGTGGGGAGGGGCATTACTTGGAAGTCATATAACTGAGAGGGCTGGCATTAGAAAATGGTTTCAGTTCATGTTATGGTAAATATGGCTGCTTTGGTAACTCTTTAACTGACTCGTTAACCATAGAAATGTTAGGCCGAATTACGTCGGTCAGTTAGGGTCAATAAAATTGGTTAAACTGGCGATAACAAACAGCAGGAAAATAGCTCGCCAATGAGTGCTAAAGCTATGGACATTTTGGGCAGCAGCATGGCTGTGTCCTGCACACTTTTTATGGCTTGATCGACGTCACCAGTCAATGAGCCAATGTGATATGGTAAATTTGCATGAAAGTATTCCCTTCCCTCTCAGGTAATTTTAAGATTCTGAAGTTGTTTTAAAATCACGGGCTAGCCCTTAACATGACCTTAAGCTTAGAGACATGAATTGACAAATTCACATGCAAAATACCACCATAATATACGGTAGATATGAACATGGAAATTTTGATTTCAGTTTTTGTCTGTCATTTTCTTATACCTATATGTTACTTTCTGTTGACCCTCCTGATACCGCAACTCAGAACAGCACCAGTTTCAGCACCATAGAAGCTACAATTTATCAAAGTCTTCTCCAAATACACAAGGTTCCGGGTCGGAGTTTAATTCTGACCAGGGTTCCAAATAGTGCGCAGTAAATCGCCGGATCTGCAAGGTTGTCACGCTAGGTTTGGCTCCCCATAGCTCGGCGATCGCTGTAGATTTTCAACTAGGTTTTGAATTGATCAAAAAGCCTTGGGATTGTAGTGTTTTTCCGCGCGGTGAAGTTGGACGGCCAGCGAAGCGTTTTTGGTATTAGTCCGCGAGCAAGGGTGATGCGGTTCGTCTCCTGATGACCCAAATAGCTGCGTTCTATGTGGAATTTCTAGGGGTTCGCGTCACCGGATTTTGCGAAAAACTTATCGCAACAACCTATATTTTTTCTTCTGTTTTTCAGAAACAGAAAGTAGTAAGCTATTTCAGCATATAAGCCGTTAGCCTGGGAAAATTCGTTTTTTCCAAGCAGGTCCGTTGAAAAAACTGCAAAAAAACTACATTTTTCGTATCCAAAATTTACGTTAAACTACAGTTTCTACCCAAATTATAGAGTCGACGGACAATAACCAAAATTGTATCGGAAGCCGGCTGGAAACCTCCGTTGACTGATGTAATGAGATTTCCCAGCGTACTTTTTTTGGCGGAGTTATAGCCCTTCGGTCTGAGGGTGTTCGCCGGATCCACAATCGTGAAAAAAAACTCCGGTCCGAGACCACAAGGCGGATCGGTGTCAACAAATATGTCAGACAATTACACACGGGCTTGCTTCATTGCTAACCTTCACACAATGTCAGGCAGGCCTATTTTGCCATTATGTTCAAGAAGCCTGCAACTACATTGTAGGATCACTTTTTATGCACATCTGGTACCTGAATTTAGTATTTTGCGCAAGAAGCTTTTATAAATTTGTGTCACAAAATCTGTAACTTGTTGATAAGGATGGAGAGTGAGGCAGTGGCAGTTTGTTAAGTCTGCAATCCCTGCCACCTGTAGTGACCTAGCATGATAGATTGGTCGTTAGCGGGGAGGGAGACAGCTAATGGGCCACTGAGTAATACATTTTTGTACATGTACCAGCAGGAAACAAGCTGTGGCTGCCCATCGTCAGAACAGTAATTGTCCATTGAAACAAGATTCAATGGGGATGTTGCTTGTAGCATTTTTGTATGGCACCTAATTAGATTATTTTTAAAACACACGTGGCAACACCTCCAGTCCTGGCCTGAACCCCGCGTCACGTGGAACTACTGATAATTAAAAGTTCTGCCCAGAAAGTTCTACTCCTTTTGTTATTCACCATTTCCATGTGACCTGTTCTGCACATGTTTATGAAAGGAGGCACGGTACACATACACGTGAGAAGCAAGTACGCACTTCCTGCTGAAGATTGACACTGAGTCCCTCAAGCAGTCTTTTTTTACATCTTGAATCGTTGTCATAAAGATGTGACTAACAACCCCTGAACGTGCTTGTGATTAATGCCCACAGCTGGGATTACCAGGCTTATCTTTGAAGAAGAAAATCTACATACCCGGCTAAAATTGGCAAAACAAGATTGTCCCATCGACCAGAGTACATGTACATGTATGTGAAGAACAAACATTCACAAAAAGAAGATAAGTTATCACCCAACAACAGCCTTAGACAGAGATAAATGAATCAGTCAAGTTATACATGAACTTCAGGGCAAAGGCTGTTTTTCACATGCCATTTCAAGTGATCATTGATTTTGAAGCTGAAAGACACTGTCACATCATATAACATGGTCATCAGTTAAAGCAAAATATACTGCATGCAGTGGGCAGATAGCAGGGTATCGATTTTGATTCCTTATAGACTGTACAGAAGTCTGCTGAGGTGTCTCATCTACCTAATCACAAAAGATTAAGTTCCTATAGTCTCATGGATACAAAAGATGCCACATGTTTCTTTGAAAAAAAATTGTTTGAATGCCATTACTACACATTATTAAGTAAAGATATGAAACTTTAATGTTTTTAACTCACCAAGGACTGTTTTGCAGCGATGGCACTGCTATCTCTCAGCATGGTGTACATAAAGTTCTGTAATGTCTGTAAATGATAAATGCACCATTAGAACAGTCAAAATGAATTGAACAAGACTGTATCAAGAACCAAACATCTATGATTCAAACAGTATCTACTGCCTTTCATCAGTAACTGCAGTTGTCTTCTTCTGGTTCGTCTGTGTTCCTTGGCGATGACATGTACATGCCAAAATGCATAATGTTTAACTTTTGAAATCTTTTGACTGAAAGAAATTAATCTACAAGATGGAAGGTTCAACAATGCCAGCTACAATTTGTATGAGGAATTAGTCCCTACATGACCTACATTTTCAGTTTCATGTTGTAGGCTCAACTCTGTATGGACTGTTACAACTTAACAGAAAGCCCAAATCGATTGTTTCATTCATCTTGGGAATTACTGCTGCAGTTTCAGTTGGAGGGGAAAGATTTTATAGTGCTTATGTCAAGAGTGTGACTGCATTTTATAGCAATTATCAGGATTTATGGTAGCTACTTTAGATGCAATGGAGCATGGCACAAGGCGTACCGATCTGAATAAGGACACAGCTGCCAGAAATAAGAGGTAAGCAGCAGAAAATAAGGTGCATTAAAGGATCACTTAGACAGTAAATATCATTTGGTAACAATGGTGGCACATTAACCAGAAATCTGATATGTTTCCTCTGTCAATCTGGTCTGAGTAGATAAAAAAATAATGGGTTTAACATTAATCATGAAAAATCACCACGTCATATGTCATAACGTATGACACACATACATGTAAATGTAAACTTGTGGCCCAAATATCAATTTTCATCCAATGCATCCTTGTAATGAATATCAAGGTGCTGTCGCTCATCAAGATTTGGCATTTTCCCCAGAACCATCCAATTTTGTTGCACAAATGTGTCGTTTAGAGAGCTGACCTTTAACTGTTACAAATGTGCCTAGAATATAAAATGAACCTTCCTAATCAAGATATATCAGACAAAAATTGTCCCTCATTCTATGAAAATAGAGATTGAAATCCCTTTTTTTCATCCATATGAAAATCTTAATAGCATTAATACATCAATGTCAGTGAATAATCTGTACATCAAGTAGCCTTTCACAGGTCTATAATGTTCCCAACTTAAGCCCCTGTCAAACATAGCCAGATACTGCCTCCCAAACAGTGCTGAATTCCCTCCAACCATAGTTGGGAGTAGGTATGTTGACTGTGGTTGGCCAGTGTTTTGTGAGGTTGGCTTACTGTTTGGCTGTGCTAGCAGAATGTTCAAAATGTTTAAAGTAACTGTTTACATTGTTGAACTGTAACTTGTTAGATAACGAAAGGAAGAATCCCCACAACCAACTGTTGACTGAAGCCTGAAACACAATAATTCTCCTAGGCCCAAGACTAAACAGCCATAGATGGTCACAAGGGTATGAACATGGCTGTTCCAAAAACTGCCCGGTCCCCTTCGGGCTTTTGCTTACTTTCAACAGAAGCTGGGTGTACAGCTGTGGGAGTGAAGGGATTACATTGTGCAATCCTTAGATAACTGTGGCACTTTAGCAATGCATTCCCATAGGAAGAAACCAGAAAACATTCTGCCTGATCTACAAGGCTATTGAAGAGCTACATGTACCGGTAGATTGAATTTTGTTCTAGGACATCACAAGATAACAGTAACAACACAATACTGTGTACTGGTGGTGGTGCTTTAATACTGTAACTGCAAGTTAGAATGTTCATAAGAAAAGGGAATTAAACCTTACTGTATTGAGTTTGTTGTCCTTGTGCTTTGCATTGATATTCTTGATATCTGTCACTATGTGCGTGAACAGGGTCTGAAAAAGAACAAGTATAATATGTAAATACAATGTAAAATGGCAACTGTCTCAGAAAGCAAAAATCTTAAAGGAGTTCATCATTTATCCTACATTGTTCCAAAGCTATTTATACTAATGTTACATGTACATTGTTTCTGTTCAATGGTCATGAAATTCAAATGTGTGCAGCTTTGATGCCCATCTGCAGCACTTTTCAGATGCCCTCCTAACAATTATTGATTCTGGAAAATCACAGTTTAAGGACGAAGGAGAAAGAATCTACAAAGTTCTACCAAACAAGGTGCAACATTTCCTGAATATAAAACATTTTGTTTTCACTAACAGAATAAGATTACAAAGGCAGCTTGCATCTACGGCTTCAAAGCTTCCTTCCCAAGATGCAGGCATCTTCTGAACTTGTGAGAACTGTTTCATGTGCCTTTTGAAGTGGATAAATCCAATAACTGGGATGTTTTCTGTAGGAAAACCTTATAGGACAAGGTATCCCTGTGTAAGGGAGGTGATGCTTAAAAGTTATATTCTGAATTTTTGTATCAAAGTCTTCATGCAGCTGTTCCCATACAACTTATGCAGTTCTTCAAGTCTTCTAACCTGAGCTGATATTTCGGAGGTGTCCTGTGCTATTTTATGAAGGAATGCTATTCAATAACCAAAGAAGTCTTTTGTGCAAAGATCTGTTCATCAAGCTATGTCATACTGCGTTACACCAATTAAGTATAAAGCAAGTGTTTCGGCAGCAAAAACTTCCGTTCAATGAAATGCAAATGCGAGCCACACATGGCTGAAGCTTTGATTTCTTCAAGACAAGTAGATCAGGAGCACTCTCAAGACACCGTCCTGCTCCAAAATTGATGCTCTTAGCAAGGAGTACTGAAGGTTAAGGATTAGAGGAAGCATTTTCAAACATGCACCAGATAGGGGGAAGCATTTCTTGAATGAGAAGTAACTGTTTTCTCCTGTAGTAACACAAGGTTACCAGTATATTTGAAGGACTAGTATAATTATTATAAGATTTTGTGGTGTATTGTGAAAAAGACAATTCTTTGACCAAGAAACAAGTACATATGCTTGTGTTAGTCTCTTATTCATTCAACGCATGTAGATAGGTTTGCAGCTAGCATAACAACAATTTTAAATGAAGACAATTCAGCACCAAGGGCAATACTGTCAGATCCATTTGGATATGATTGAACCATCAATTTAAAAAGTTGGTGTTTGGCTTTCTCTGTAAAATAAGATCTAACACAGGCTGCATAAACCACCCTCAGCCTCCCCTCTAGACATTTAGGCATCCTGTTACTCAGGGAAAGCTTAATTTTATGAGCCCTGATGGTTGTTTGATGTAGGAGAGCTCTATAATCAAGTAAAGGACAAAGTATGAAGCTCCTTTACATATCAAGTCATGCCTAGAAGGTGAAAGAAGGTTTTCTTCGATGACTGATATTTGTGCAACAGGATTTGATACTGGACACTTGAAGATAGAAGATAAAACACAGAAGCTTCAAATGACTGTTTTTCATCTGTTGCTTTCATAATTCAATTTTTGTCTTTCATCCCCTGCTGTGTTGGAGTACAATCTTGTAGGATTTCATTATCCACTGAGCAAAATACTATAACCATAGAGTCTAGCTCTTGTTTGTAATATTTGTTGTATATCATGTAGATAACTACACATTGGTTATTTTTCATTCACAACATTACAGCCTCACATGCAACATCATCTAATGTGTACACTTATCATATACCAAACCCTGGGAATACGAGACGCCCAAACAACCACAAATTACAGGTACACAGGCCATCATACTCAATCTTTCCAGGCTACATTGCTTTAGTATATGTGAATTATGTTTGCATTGCACAAACTATACACTGGAGATTTGCTTCTTATAGTGTAAAAGGCTGTGATGGAGGATGTCTATTTGCATTAAAAGTTCCTACAAATCACATAGAAGAAGCAAGGGTCCCCTGGAGAGCTTCTTTGATCGTAAGATGTGGGTAATTCTGGTAATTTATAAGCTTTGCTTGATTGCACTGTAGTATATAGTAGTCCAAATGTCTAAATCTTTCATGTGTGACCTAAAACAGGGGTCATGTCTATTAAACATACACTAAGACATGCATGGAAACAAAAAAAACCAAAAGAATTACATATAACTGAAGGTTTATTGGTGAACAATTTGGTTTACTGTCAAACTTATTCAGGGAGAAGAAAGGAAAGGAAAAGAGGGAGGCAAAAAAACTGATGCAGGAGTATCACTAGGAGACACTGGGGCAATTCGGATGCACAGGTTGTGGGGAATTCGTTTATTACTGGAGAGTAAATATGAGTGGGATTACTACACATAAATTCAATCAAGATGCAGATCTGAAGACACCTCCTGCAAATGCCGTTCAGTAAACATTGGCTCTTTTGAGTGTGAACAAGATATGAAAATATTGCTGCTAGTTAGTATTTCATAGGTCAGGACCTTTAGTAATGGGCTGGTGCCTTACCTTTCGATAGATCTGACATTTCCAACCAAGAGAAATTGAGTCACTAGCACTTGAATCTATACTATTAACCTTCCCAAACCTGGTTAACCTAAAACCTTCAGTGGCTACTGTATCTACTCCCAAGCATGACACACTCCAGTACAGAAAGGCAAAAAGGTCACTCCAAATTTTCATGAATTTTTCAAATCAACGCCAACCCAAGAGAAGAGAAAAGGGTGGGAGACTTTTGGATTAGAATCCACTTAGCTGTACGGGCAAATAAATTGGTACGGTCGCAGTTTGTTTGCCATTTTTCAGCCTCTAACACAACCCCTGTGTCATTTAAGCATGGTTGCCATTATATGCATGGTTGCACATGGCTCTTTATTCTAATGTACATTCTCTATAAAAGATAACAAGTAACAAAGTTCTAAATGCATGGGGGTGTGTGGATTTACATGAATTCAATTCAGCACTAAGGGCAAATCTGTCAGGTTCACCTATTTATTGGTTTGACTGACATACAACCAAGGCGGCCCAGCTCGCCATCCACCATCATTAAGAGCTAGCCTGCCTTACAATTATCCAGAGTAAGTAAGAAACTTCTATTGGAAATCCTTATTTTTACTTAATGTAGTTTTGAATATCATTGACCTATGAAAGAAATGTCAAGGCAATATTTTGCCATCTCTTTGGTGTACTGAGTAGATAAGTTAGAAGCAATTCTGGTTCAAAATTGGCTGGTGTCAAGCAGTAACTATAATGTCCTAAAAATGTCAGTGGATGCATTTTACGGTAAAATGAAGGTAATTTATCACCAAGGGCAAAACTGTCAGATCCATTTTTTCTTGATATACTTTTGAATATCATTGACCTATCAAAAGTTGGAGTTCTGCCTTCTCTGTAAAATCAGACCTAATACACTAACTTCAGAGTGTCCATAAAGTGTCAGAGACTTCATTTTTCAGTGAAGGTGTTTCAGCACCAAGGACAATACTGTCAGATACATTTGTTTTACAAAGTTTGGGATGTCATTCAATCAAAACTTGGAGTCTGCTTTCTATGTAAAAGAAGATCTAACACACTAACTTTAGAGTGTCCTTAAAGTTTCATTTCTTCAATGAAGGCAATTCAGCACCAAGGACAGTACTGTCAAATACAATTTTACATAGTTTTGGATATCATTCCATCAAAACTTGGAGTCTGCTTTCTGTGTGAAATACGATCTAACATAGTAACTACAGAGTGTTCTAAAAGTGTCAGAGACTGCATTCTTAAATGAAGGCAATTCAGCACCAAGGGCAAACCTGTCAGGTACATCTGTTGGAAGTGATGCACTTTGAATATCATTGACCTATGAAATTCTCATTGCTCTGTAATCCCTTTGGTGTGCTGGGTTGACGAGATGGAAACAATTTTGGTTCCAAATTGGCTGACATTAAAGGATATAAACTGTCCTATGGTGTTGACATGGATTGATAAGAAGGCAGACACAAGCTTTTCATTTACAGTGCAGCTCCTGCCTGAGGTGTACGGACCAATCAGGTTGTTTAAAACATCCATCAATCATAACAATGTCAACAGGTTCCCCAAGTAATAGGACTGCACCATCCATCAATCTGTCTACTGACATGTAACCAAATCAGTGTTATCAGTGGTGGGAGCAATGTCCTTTTTCTGTTATTTCTTTCACATCTGTCATTTAGAAGTGCGTCAAAGGAAAACCGTTTAGGGAACAGTCTACTTAGCAGGTATTGAAATTTGCCTTTAGATCGATGCCGATGAAAAGGTTTTGTGTAACACGTCCCATGTGAAGGATTCAAGTCATTTGTGGCTTGGAAGTGTGAAAATGTCACTGATGAATCTTTCCCAACCTGGATAAATGGGCTCCTTAAAGGAAGTTCCAGGAAGAAACATCATTACGCTGAGTGCCAAATGTTATGACATTGCTGCTTCTTGAGGAAGGTTATTACACTGACCAGGCTGACCCAAAAGATTCAAAGGTAGAGTGAACGTTCCCCCATTTGGCAGCCTAAATCACCCATACCTCATGCAAAATCTACCCTTTTCTGTGCTGGGTTCTGACAGGTTGTTTAAACAGGTTTAGGTGGTGAACCGATACCCAGCAAGGAGAAGTTTGAGACTTCTATAACCATAACGGTTGATTGTTAGATGCTTGCTAGCTTTTTAGAGAGTAACTTTCTTTCATGGTCCAGATACATATAGGTCATATAAACAGCCTATAAATCTGCTACACACAACCCAGCAATGTCATGTATGTGCTGGAAGGACAAAAGTACATGCTGATGTCTGGAGTAGAAAAATACTTCATAGTGTTCTGTAAAAGTGTGCATTAGCAGTTCCACAAGATATTGATCTCTAGCTCTGCAAAGCACCATAGCATCAAATCCTTTTCATGGGTACATGTATTAAAGTCCGGGCATGATGTAAGTTATCCGTTTCCTTGTGTTTCCTTGCAGTAGCCAAGATAACAGGGCAAATGTATGTGTACTGCCATTGGCCTCAGACCATGACGTCTGAGACTGAAAAAGGAATGTAGGATCAAAAGCTATGGAATTCTGCCAAAAACGCATGGAAGAAAAGTTGCTCTAACATATGTTACAGCCTGTATGTCAATTCCTACCTGCCTTAGGACCAAATAAGCTTGAGAGCACAGTCTATAATATAGTTTAACTTTCCCTGTATGATATTGAAAGTTAAAACTTGTACATGTAAGTAATGGATTCTGGATTGACATGCAGGAAATAAAAAATCCAACAACCAAACCATATATATATAGAAATCAAGATTTGAACACTGAAATACACTTTTTAGGTACATGGGGTATGTTAACATCTCTCATTTGTTTGTTAATTAGGCATCATTCTGCCTCTTCATTACATTCTTTCAACACAATTACCTAAATATAACATTACATAAAACTACATGTATTTTACAGCTAAGGAAATTGTTGTCACCTCAGATCATTCTTCAAATTAAATTTTTTTTTGAGATACCTACCTTCCGAAGGAGTTTGTCTTGGCAGCGGAACAACTCGAAGAACAGCTCCAGAAGGCTACAGGGAAATTTGAGAAACAGCAAAGACATAAAACATTAGGATTGAATCTGTGTCTTCTCATCCATACAAATAGGATATGCATTGGGTGCAGTGTCAGCAAGACATAAGTTAAAGAAAACAACATGCATACGGGTCACAGGATCAATGCAGCCACGTGTTATAGTGAAAAATCAATTCTGTCCAATCATTCAAAAAGTAATTATACAACGTCACATTCTTGGTATATATGCTACTGGTAGCCAGCCTGTTTTCAAAGTAAAAAGAAGATCACTTTGCACACCGGTATATCAAAATTCTCATGTGGTTTTAATATGTTCCTGATGCCAATGGATGATTGATTGCTTGATTTAATATGGCAGTCTGAGCTGTTATTCTGTTCATTTCCTTGTTGAGTACATGTATATGATTTACCTTTTGCTGAAAATGTCTAAAAAAAACAGCTTTGGCATGTATAATCACTGTCATGACAACATGACCCATATGTAAAGAAGGCTAACATTTTTAACAAGAAAACACAGGAATGAAATGCAAATAGGTTACAAACTAGGATACTGGCAGTCTGATACAAATGGAAGAAATAAGATGAGCAATCAACAGCATTTCAGGGGAGAAGCCTTGTATTTTTACCTACCATTCTTTTAAAGTGTGCACTTTCATATACATGTATCACACGTATTAGACATCACAACAATTACTTTCCTTTCAAATTTACAGAAGCTGCAGTCTTTTTTTATTCTTCTGCGAATAAAATATGTTATATTAAGTACAATCTTCATCAATGATAAATCATGTATACCACTCCTGTGTTGAAAGATAAGTTTGATAAATTGTTTCATCATTTAAGTCCTAATGTCTTGGGTCAATCGATAATGGGCCAGCAAAGATCATCTGCATTTCTTTCCAATAATGGGACAACTAACCTAACCACTATACTCAGACAAAAACACTGTGTTATACATAAGTTATAGAGATTGCCTGCAATCTTTCTCTTGTAACCAAACAATACAAGCGGTGGAGACAGGCTTTATCCTTCTTTCTCTATGGGGACGAAATATTATTAATGGTCAAATTCTTGGAATAATAGGAAACAGGACATTAGGATGTGACAGCAAATGCAACACTAATCCTCAGACAATGGAGACGGAGAGAGTGAACAGAAATCGAAAAGCCCATGGTTGCAGATGGGACATAAAGTGCTTCCCACATCTTATGGCTAGTGCTGCAGATATTAGGACATAAAACTCAGGGGAAAAGAGTGATGCATCGGACTGAATTGCTATGAATTGTTCATGATGTTTTGGTACCTGAGAGACGGAGAGTCTGCTAGATATCACTAAACAGGACATCCGAATTCCAGTGTCATTTTTTTCATCGTACATGTATGCAGAAGCAATTTTTTTTCTTCCGTAAACTGTCATAACAAGAGATAAAATATATTTGATACAGACTAAGAAATCAGATACTGCTTTTTGACGTTGAAACTTCACCTTATCGTAAAATCCGTTACTAATAACAAGTGAGGAGAGGAGATACCGGAAAATCAATATTATGTAAATGACTCCTGGCTGACAGTGGATGGTATGAAACACTTGTTGCAGATAGCACAACTCTGGGACTACCACAGCTTTCATCAGGCAATCATGAAGGCTGTCACCTGCCACAAAAGTTCAGATCTCTTTTGGCCCAAGTACTGCAGAAGCCTGTGAGGTTTGTGACATGTTTCTGCACTATGATAATCAAATTAATATGGTTGCTATTTTGCAAATCTGACCTGTTCCCTAATCTTCTTGACCTAATAACAATATAACAAATCAATAGGGAGAAATCTTGTTGTTTTGTCAGTAAGTGGTACCAACTTTTGCCTATCTTATTAGAATTATGGATTTTATGACAATGAGGTCAATGAAGCATGTTTATATTTGTAGTCATTGCTTCCATCTCTCATAGCCATGAGTCATACTTACTGCTTTTCCATGGTCTCAAAATTGCATATAAGTTAGATACAAAGACATCACTATAAAGTCATAGATGCTCTACTGTCTGCTGTCACTAAAATGACCTCAAGACAAGTGTTTTCATGAGCTGTATTTAGTTTTTTCATCAGTAAAAAAACTTAATTTCCAATATGTATTCATCTACCTCAAAATCTGAAGGGACAACACTTTTGGATCAACTAGCCGCTAGACTATCTACATGTAGTTCTAAATGTCACATTTAGTGAAAGTGTATCAGTCAGTCAATCAATTTTCCATTTCTAACGTCAACTTGGCACAGCATGAATACAGGAAAAGGTAAAACGTCACTTCATTCAAAATATTTTTGTTAAAACTCAAGCATTACAGAATGTCTCAAAAAACCGCAAATCAAATCTCAAGGCAATAGTGGTGAATACAATTGGTCTGGTTTCCTTTGTTCATATGAAAAGGGGGATCACTTCATTCAAGCAAAAGAACAGACAATCATGATATCATGTTTCTTGAAATTCAAGTAAAATGTGAGAGACAAGATACAGTATGTATGGTAGTCGTCTAAGAACGCAAAACATGTCTGTCATCATGACAGAAATGTATGTGTCTGACTCTCATCAAAATTTGCAGAAGCAGACAATTTGTCACCATGCTATACGTAGGGCCATGATGGATTTTGTCTATATCCAAAATAAACCTTGAAACAGGATGAAAGAAGGAGCTGTAACTGTTGTGTCATCATATGGGACCAAAATATCCGAAGGACAAAGCTTAATTGCAGGCAGCTAACAGTAAACACATGGCCCTGTTATGAAAGCATTCTGGTGCCACTATGGGGAAGATTGGAGCCACTCAGATCAATAATGTCTGATAAAGTCAGACAACAGATTACAAGGTGGATCTACAGGGACTGCTTTACCAATTTCTTGATAATGTTTAGTGCCAAGTTAGATGTAAGTGATCAAGAAAATCTGTACTAAGTTGATATCCATTGGATATCCCAGGAATTTTTACACATTTGAGTAATACTGGTTACTGTAGTCACTGTGGTAGCTTTGTCAGAATGACACTTTAGACCTTGCATAAGTGAGTGAGAGACAGAAAGATCTGGAGAGAGAGGGGGGAGAAATAAAGAGAGAGGACAGAAGCAGACATATACAGCCCCCATCCCCTTTTATACTTCAGAGCATTTTTTGCACTTGGCTTAAACCTAAAACAATTTTAACATATCAGACAAACAGCTTATTCAACAAAATGTCGATCTAGATATGGCCTCACTCCTCCAAAGCTCTAAAAGTCGAGCCTGGCGGCATTCCTATGTTTGAAACATTGAATAAACTTATAAGAAATCCTGTCTCTTAGCCAGGAAGTAGTCAAAAACTTTACCTTGTTGGAGAGATCAGACTCTTGTTGCGCAGCAAGATCAAGGCTCGGCAGAACGTCTGCAGGGAAGACAGAAACAATAATGTTAAAGTTTACAACCATTGAAGTTGTTTTATTTCTCTGCAAGTCACAGCCTTATCTACCTTTTTGTGACCTGTAAATTAGCATGCAGGGTTGTAAAGTAGATTACACTACTTAAAGAGTGTTCAGATCCTGCAATAACATGTTGGATGCTTTGGAGCTCTGATTGCACTAGACGATAAGTGTGTTTTATTACTGGGAAGTGCTCGTAGCATCAAATGGACAAGAGGCTAGGATAGCGGACAAGGGTTTGGTTCAATGCATTCCTGTGAATTTATAGGTTAGGTTAAGAGTTGATGTAGCTCTGAGGTGTACACCCTTCAGATGTACAGGGGTTTAAAACATTCTTGAGTAGACTGACAATTTGAGAGCTGATATCAACCCATAGCTTGCAAAATGGCATATACAATGTTTCTCTTACAAGGATGTACAGTGTTCTTTCTGGTGTAAATAATTGCCAGGTGTATTTTTGGTTTTCCTTTATCAGAAATACCAGTAAAGATCATGCCTTTTCTCAGAAAGTTGGAAAACCTGGTTCAAAGCTAGAATTTATTCTCTAGCTTAGACGGATCCATCCCTACTGACGTCCCCACATCCTGTTATGAATATTCTTCCTTTGCTGTAATCATCATGATCCAGCAAAAATGTCTAGCATTGAAATCCAAAGCCCTTCGAGCCGTCCACGGTTTGATGTTTGAGAAAGTGGGTCAAAGCATTTATCCCAGATTTCCCTGCAGTGAAACTTGTGAACTTTTGCAAGTCCTGAGATAAGCCTGGTACTCCCAGTATGAAGGAATGGGACAGGAAAGGAGTTTTGGAAGGAGGAAAGTATACTTCAACAGCTCATATCTAAATTTCAAGGAGATATGTCTTACACCATACTGTATAGACACTTGTATCTTGTCTTGCCACTGGCTTGATATTCAGCCACAAAATTGAAACTGATTATTAATTGATTCCATTTGAAAAACACTTTCTGAATGTGTAAGAATCACTGCAAAGTTTGAAAAGTAACACTTGTCATGTTACCTACACAACATGGCGTTCACCAGACACCAGACATCAGGAACCCGAAAATTACAGTACCTCCAACTGTGTCTATGATTGAGCTTCTACACGTCCACACTAATACGCAATGACAAAAAAATCAATAACACCCGGCTTACTGACATTCAAAATTGATCCACCAAAATGATTGATTCTTGTTTACCAGTACCGTTATCTGTTTCAAAAATATGAGTGGAGACCACTTTGGCATTTCCTTTCTTATTGGCATTTCATGGTATCCGTTTTACATGAACAAGATTGAAAAAACATGATGCAGACATGCAACTTTAAAGAGTCTTGCAGGTAGGTCTGTTCAACCCGGTGTTACACAATATCTTGACGTCTGCTGACAGGGGCCCCTTCTAGGGAGTCAGTCAGTCTGGTGGCCTGGTAGGAGTGGGATTTAGTCAGATCTAGACTGCACCATGTTGGATTTTCTATGTTTGATTTTCTACTTTGTTGGTGTGTGACTTGGCATGCAGGCGAGGGAGCAGTGCTATCATCTTGTCCTAGCAGTTTGGAACTGATGAGTTTTGAAAACCCATCCTTATCTACCTATTCAAGATGTGGCTCTCCATCAGCTGAGTGAAAATTCTCTGCTAAGTGCAAAGCTGGGATTAGAACCTCCAAATGTCTCATCCAGAAAAGGGCTGGCTAGACTCTAGGGTATCACAAGCAATGGGAAATGTTAGACCAGGAGGATGAGTATGTTGAAAAGCCGCCATCACAAAACAGCCTACTAGTATATTCTAACCTATGCCAAGTATGGTTGATCTTCTCTTCCATTATCATCAATCTTTGCTGAATTTCCCAACTATTAGGAAGAAAACACATGGCAATGTGCCAGCACAGCCTTCATAATACGTTTATAAAGTACAAGTACTGTAGGACACAGTAATATGTTAAATACATAGATCAACTTCTTGTATGAACAGGAGTACATTTATGTCCAGTTAACTGACAGATTTTAGAAACAGGAACAATAAGCTAGGAAAAAAATAGTCTATTAATATGAAAATAACATTAAGGCAACATTTCACAACATTAACCAAAAACCCTTCTGATCAATAACATTATGATATTCAGCACCAAGGAAAGAACCTATTCTCAGCATAACATTACAGCTAGCACATCAAATCATCAGGGATTTATCAACTCAGCCTTCTACAGATGAGACTTTCCTTAAAACTCAGTTTTCTGAAGAAAAAAAGTGTTGCTGATAAAATCACATACTTCAGTCTATCCTGCAGCAGTACTGTTCCAATAGTATTCCCAATTTGATACAGTAGTATCATCATCATCATCATCATCATCATCATCATCACTCACATCTGGTGACAATGCAGGCCACCACTGCTTCCCACTCCCTTCTGTCCAGCACTTATCCACTCCTTTCCAGTCCAGGTGAAACCCAACTCGTCAATGTCTCTCATATTAACTGTTTTCCCCATTTGATACAGCATCAGTTTATAAGTTGACCGGACAGGTAGGCCTGATTATGAACTTAACTTGTCTCAACTGAACAACCCAATTTCCCCTTCCATGTAAGCTACCCACAGAAAGCAGGGCAGTGGTTGATTACCTCATTACTCTCTGAGATTATGAGTGTGATCCAGCCACAATCCCCTAATTAGAGATTTAATTGATCCATGGCAGTGGTATAGATTAAGTAAGCCTCACATAATGATCCAATCCCTTCACCATTATAGGAAAGGCTGTGTCTGAGTATTGAATCCCTCCAATCAAACCTGCTCTGTCCTTATGACAGCTTTGCCAACCATGGTGCAGTCAAGTGTAGGCTCCCTAAATCCAACCTTCCTACAATTAGTCTGGCAGAAACATCAGTCTACAAATGAGACATTTGCTACCCTCCAGTTCCCCAAACTGCCTTTTCTGACTTAAGCTCACATTGTTCATGGCTAACTTAAATGAACATATCCAACTTTCAGCGACTGAACATGATAAAGCACACTGCCTGCATTTTTGTGGAGGTACATGAGTGCTGTATCATAGTGAGAATTATTTGGATCATTCAGCTTTCAGCTGCAGTATTTTAGCATGGAACTAACTTAGGAAACAGGGAATACACTTACCATGTGTGTTTCATGGGCTTAAATATTGAGAAACAGTTCAAAAGTTTTTGAAATTACTTTTTTCAAGAAGCAGATTTTACAGCTCAATTTGAAACTGCAGCAAAACTGCCATCATGATAGATGGCACACAGAGAGTGCTATGGTGTACCAATCCTATTGTAACACTCCAGAAAACAGCAGTAAAACTAAAAGAGTGTTTCTGTATATTACTGCTATCTCCACTATGATGCAATTTTTGATTAAAGGGCCAGAAAAATGGTTTGCAACAAACTGCCACATAAAAGGAGTTTTGTCACAGTATTTCATTTTTATATGCCATTCTGTTTCAGGCTGGCATACTACGTGGGCCATTTTTCAAAACAATTTCGGGCAGGATACTGAATGACTGCTCCATAACTGTGCGCTAGTACAATTGTAAAAGCAATGTTGAAATTGCAGGCTTCTTTTCCTACCAATTCAGCAATTTCTGCATACCAAGAACCATAGGGTATTTTGATTGAGTGCTCACAATAAGCCTGACTGAGGAGATTGCAGTTATACCATCACACTAAACCCAACTTTCCAGAGGAGTCTTTCAAAATCAATTTGGTCCCAGTCATGGTTGTTTTGTATCAATTAGCTACAACTGCAACTACGCTTTCACCCACACTGAAACTAAAAGTACATTGTACTTCACCAGCCCCATGTACATGGTGTCTTTTTTACATTACCAGCTGTAATTTCCCTGTGGAGACAGCCCTGGGCTGGCAATTGTATTTCTTTATATTACAAGAATATGTTCTTTGCCACTCTGACTTTCACTACGAGTAAGGAGTCATTTATAGCAGCAATCTACATTGTATTGACGGCTTCCTGACAAGAGGGAGGTTTTGTGCAGGTGACATCAATTGGTGTTGATGACATGTGCTCATGACAGGTGTTTCCATCTTTTATATCCTTTCATATTTGTCCATTGCTGTGCAACCATATGTTACAACTTCGTTATTTACACACTGAAGACAGCCAAGTGGGCAACCTGGCTTACATAAGCATTTTGAGCCCTACCTCGGGTCTAACATGTCTGACACTGAAAAGTAAACATTACAACATCTTGTGGCATCTGCCATCATCATGACAAAGTTTTGTGTTTCACAGATGACAGACTGCCATGTTATACTCTTTTCCTCTGAAAAACAATCCATGTGACACATTACTTTTCAAATCATAATGCTTTATCCTTATTAAGTAGATGAAATCTAAAGTAATACACAAAGAAAATATATCAAGTAAGCTTAGAAACAGTTTCATTAAGCTTATTTTCCAGAGAAAATCTTACTACAGACAATAGAGTTCCATTACTCCACTAAGATCCAACATTTTGCTCTGTCATATCTGTGTTTTCAGATCCTGTATGAAAGCACAGGATGCCAAGTAAAAATACAAAATTATATCCCGATGAAAACAACTGCTCAAACTTCTGAGATGATTTGAAAAAAGAGCTGTCTCTTTTCATTGGGATACCAACAGAATGTATTAGAAGAAAGTCTTTTATCTTGGAGCAATTAAGGAATATACTGTGAGACACAAATATTTCAGAGTCCATGGTGGAAATGAAAGAGCCCTGAAATAATACATGTTCAGGGATGCTCAATTGATTGTAAATAACTCCAAGCTGCTGTTCAAAACCTTTAAGAGAATGTACGGCAGGCCAAGTTAATAAGGCCACTAATCAACTTCCTGAACACCCTGGAGTTACCAACCAATATGATTACATAAAGGTCAGAGTGTTGCTCTTTAAAGTCAGATCATGCATTCTGTTTCTTTCAAACTAGAGTATACATCAGAGTCTAATAGACATAAACAAGAAGGGTGCTAATCAACTTCCTAAACAGCCAGGAGATACCAACCAATATGATTACAAAAAGGTCAGAGTGTTGCTCTTCAAAGTCAGATCATTCTGTTTCTTTTACACTATACACCAGAGTCTAATTGACAAAAACACTATGGCAGCAATGAGTACAGAGACAGATAACAATGAAATAAGGTACAAAAGACAATAAAGAGGAAGGAGCAACATAAATATGCTCAGACAACTTGTTTTGTTAAGCAAAGATATCACAAAAAATTTGTTTAAAGTTAAAACTTTTGATGCAACACAAAAAGCTTTCGACCAGTCACTCTGGTCTTCCTCAGTAGACTGACTGACGTGAGGAAGACCTGAGTGACTAGTCGAAAGCTCTAGGTGAGTAGAACGTTTTTTGTTGGATCTAAAAGTTTTAACTTTAAACATGTAACTAACAACACAGATGAAAGTTCATGATAATATTAAAAAAATCTCTTTGCTACTGTTCAAAAGAATCCAGTAAGTATATGCCGAACCTTAGTACATTTCAAATGGCCAATATCTTACTCAAGACTGATTCAGACAAACTGTTTGACATTTCAGCATTGGGATTAAAGATTACAAAACTATCCCTTGTGGCAGTCCAATTGGCCACTCTGTGATCTTGTTACCAATGTAAAAGGTCTGTAAGTTCCTGTGGGAGTATTTTGATCCTCCTGGCTGTTCCAGGCAAGTTGGCACCAGGCCAGTGGTGTCAGTCATGTCAGCAAACTGATCAATACTTCAGGAAGGCAACAGTTGGAAATGAAAAGGTATAATAATGTTTCTACCCGTATTTGTCAACCTTGTGACATAAATTGCTGAGTGCGACTCCAGAGATATACATTTTCTGCGCCACAGGTGACAAATTTGGTTTCTCCTTCATGGTTTCAAAATTCTGCATGGTTAAGCACAGTGACTTTGGGACAAGATTTTATGAAAGTCACAAGGTAAAAAATCTTGTTATGACTCAAATATTGGATAACAGGAGGCAAAGGGTACAAAGATGTAGCGTTCCCCAGACACTATAATTATATAGATTAAACTGGTATGTGTGTGTGTATATCAGAAATTATCATTTACGTTTCTAAGAAAAATAGCAGCATAAAACATTCTGACCTAGTAATTCTAAACCTAATATTATAAAATTGGGCATGACATGAGCGAGACAATTTCAATTACTTTCAATTAAGCTGGTGATACAAAGCTCTGCTCCACACTGAATTTTTCCCAGATGAGTTCTTTGAACTCTTAATGCTCACATCAAAACAGGCAATCAGAAAAGCCATCCACAAAAAATGATCACTTCCTCAATGTTTCCAGTGTGCTGGACATATCCTGATAACATCGCCAACCATAATCCATGTCACCAAATAGACACGTTTCACCCATTTCCCTTCCACAATTATGATTCTCAATCTGGCTTGGCTCATACAGACTGTACAAATAGGGTACAGTATGTTTTATCTATAATCAACTTTTGACTAGAATGATCCATGGTACAGAAACTTCACTGCAGGGTAACACACTATAGCCGTGAGATGAGATTGTCTGGTGATTACCAAGAAATCCTAGGATAGGGGCAGTATATGGCGTTGCCTATCTACCAACTGTAATTCCAAGGGGCAGTCATTGGAATTTGATGCACATTTGTAGCATCATATGAGTGGATTGTGATGCCGTAGCACTCTCCCTTCCATCCAAACAGATCCACCTGTCAGAACAATCAATTAGAGATCAGGGAGATTCTTGCCTGCAAGCCAAAAAAGCCATTCAGAAAATTTCTGTCTGCCCCCAAGAATTTTGCATTACCAATAAAGGCCACCAACACCCTAATTCAACCAGATCTGATAGCAAACTAAGAACTAAAGAATCACTGCAAGGAAATGTTCGATTCTGGCCCATACCCAAGGCAAGATGGTTTTACAATGGATCAACATTCCCACGAAGGTCTATGGTTATAACACACTGAAGGCACCATAAACAGTTACCTTGGGGCAGCATTGTGAGATGAACACCATTACCACTGATCAATGTCATGGTCAGTGATGGCCTGCAGTGCTAATTCTATTCAGTAGGGGGTTGCCATCATCCGAGAGATATGTTATGCACGTACATGAAGAAGAAATGATGACAGATTGGACCATTGCACTTGTGAGATTCTTGCATACCAACCCAAAATTGGGCAAGAGACTTCAGTCCAGTAAGAAACCAATGTCAGACTAACAAGATGTGATATTAAACCTGCACAAATAAGCAGTTCTGAGCTTTATGAAATTTTCACAAGAGCTATTTTGCCAATAAAAGAAGTCTAGACTCTCTAAATTTAGCATCCAAAATTGAGGTCTCCACAGGCTTAAAAATGGCATGGTCATTATAAGCATTTACTGGACCTAGTGTTGTTGCAACCCAAGCTGTTAGCAGTTATGTTAGAATGGCAGTTGTCTGGAGCCAGGGGAACATATCAGCTCCTTGTGGCAAGATGATCGGTGCGCCATCCGGAGCTTTTGTGTTGTACTGGTTTTGTGGTAGTTTCGTAACTGTTTTGCAACTCTATTTTGGGTGTTAAAAAGTCTAAAAGGTGCAAATTTTAATTAGGTATTTGCAGCACTTTTCATCATCAATAAATTTCATTGTGAAGTATAAAAAAAGCAACAGAATGTTTGTACAATCACACCACTGATAGAAGCACTGTCTTTTCAGTACCATGGATATGTCCATAATTGTTATCAAAGGTTTCAATCCACACCATATTTATACCTGTAATATACAATAAACATGTACCTGACATTAAATGGCAACATATCTGGCTATTAGGAAATGGCATAACTAAACATCAGCCATTCTCTAAAAAATGCTGCATCGTACATGCACATTTAATAATATTACATACAACGCATTACATGTAGATAGTGGAAAAAGTGTTTATGAATTCCTAGTAATGCAATACATTCCACACCAGAAATACATCTGTTGGAGAGAAGGATCAATTTCTATATACACACTGGATTTATAAGCTTCAGTTGTGACCTTTCAACAGTGCTTCCTGTTGACATTAACTCAACATCAAGTTGTTGTAAAGAACCGGCCAACCTTTTAGCCAAATTTGTCAAACAACTTCTTCAAACGGCACTTTCAGCCTTGTATAAACATTCAAAGGTGATGGACATGGAATACACCCATTAAAGTGGGACTGGCATTCATTGGGGCCATTAATCATCAGCTGGTATTATTTATCAGGATCAATTCATTTCAAATTTATTTCTGGGACATCCAGCCTTTAAAAGCACCATGGACATATGCAAACACTACACATAAAGCTGTACACTTAACACGGATCGGTTTCTACAGGTGTTTTGAGTCTGGTTAAAAAGGAATGCCACAATTTCCTGTGGGTACTTCTTACAGCAGATTTTTTAATGTATCATTGGAGTGTTAAACAAACATCAATTAACAGTGGATACAATACCACCAGTTGGTAGCGACAAAAAAATGGGGCATATAATAGAAAGATCAGAATCTTTCCCCACCATCCTCTGCTTGGAGAGTAGGCATAACCTGTCCGGTAAGGTTAGATTCAGACCCCCTAGCCTTGCTTTATGTGCTCAAAATTTCACTGACGAATGCAACAAAAATTGATTATCAAACAAAATCATAACTGGTCATATAGCTTTTCGTTTCCATGCTTGGTAAGGGACTGTACACCAAAGCTATAAATAAGTTATTTATGACGATAATCCAAACTGTCAACATCTTGACCTTATCCTACTAAAATATGATCAGAACTTTGGACCCTTCTGGGACTCAGAAGAATGATTTACAAACAGAAATTGAGGGGCTTAGAAATGTCGTTGAGGGAAATTGCCCCATTGGTCTTCATGCTTCCCAATATAAAGTGTTCACCTCAACACTTCAGTCCGGAAGCAAGTTTCATTCCTATTATAGTATTTGGAATGCAGGAAACTCCCAAAACAAACAAAGACCCAGAGATAGCAGTTTATGCATAGAAAGAGAAGTATCATAATGCATATAACTCCAACAGTGCTTTCACGGCGGTCGGTTGCTAGGCTAAAAGTCGCATTACTAGGGAGGTATCGGGTTACAGAACGCGTTCGAACGTGGCCGCGCGGGAGTCCCAGGCCGGCCCGGGGGTAACGGGTAAAATTTGAAAATAAACAAAAGTAATTGGAGAGTAAATACTCGTCAAAATAAAATGTAATAGGTGATTTTGTTTACCTCAAATGTTATTCTTGCACTGCCTTTGCTCCACTTTGTGTACATTTGCTTCCAAATGAGATCAATTTCGGATTTCAAAAAGGGTTCATGAGAACCAAACAATTGATTTTAAGAGGCCCTGAAAATTAAAAATAAGGTTAGATTTTTGGATTTTTAGAACTATTACAGTAAATCTAAACTTTCTGTCTTAGGATTTTTTAATTTTTTAACTAAAACTCGACTTACAGTCAAAAGAAGAGCTAAAAACGCAGTGTTTTAACTTTAAATACCGATAATTCATAATCGCGGCCATATTTAAAAAATCCCTAAGACAGAAATCTGCGGAAATCGTTCCTCTTCCAAACAAGCCCTCAATGGGGTAATTT
>NW_017803379.1:2542592-2567693 GCF_001625305.1 Branchiostoma belcheri | reverse complement strand
TTTATCTAGTTAAATGCAAAGTTAGGAAGAGAGTTTTTGAACATTTTTGCAGGATATTACAGTTCTGATCTGATAATCAACATTTGTCTGTTATGAAAGATCTGGTGTTCCACCAAAGGGCTGTTGTAGAGATACCGATCACACAATCTGTTTACAGTGCATATGACTCCCTAGGCTACCCATGCTTCCTTACTTCTGGTAGTCAAAACACTGCATAGGAGTTAAACAACTTAGGGATTAACCGCAGGTGTGGCCTGAATAACATTCACCCACCAGGGCCGTTAATTGCAGGTCAATGTAAGCCACCACATGTGGCTGTGAGCTTTCTTTAGTAACAGCAGTTCCCATACCATAATGTAAGGCCTCTCGAGAATTCCCACTGAGTCAATAACTCATTTTAACCTTAACAATGTTCCAGTGATATCACCTATAGCATGCTAAAGTTTAACCTTCCCCTTGCCATTCACATGTACACATTCAGTCAAACAGATCTCAATACTTCCTCTAATTTAGATATAAAAGTAAGCACTAAAGGTTCAACATGCAGTCTTATAAGGTACCGTCTATCATCCAGTACGTACATCTAAAAGTTTACTCAAGGGTTAGTGTTGGTTAAATTCTTTGTCACCTTAATTATTTATGGTGGCTCCAACTGTAAGGCCTAGATAAATCTGAGGTCCCAAATGATGCAGCATGTCCACCTCTTGATCCTTCTGGGGATACAGATGTTTAATAGCTACGTCAGACAAAGCTGATTAAGGATCCATCCCTTGACCCAATGACTGTCTCACCCCTGATTTTTCTAACAACTAGAATTCCCCTGGCATCAACCTAAGACCTCCTATAATCCTCCAGGAGAACAGAAAAATTCCAACCTGCTTACGAGTCAGAAACTTGAGATATATCCTATACACCTCTTGCAAAGTCTTTGCACTACAGCAATATGCAATCTTTTTGCTTCTGTCATTCCTATTTCAGAGTATAAATTACACTCAACATACTCTTATAGGTAGTTCAGCAACCCGTGATCTCCTACCTTTGCAAATAAATGCCTTTTATATCATATATCATACATATCATACATTTATCATACAACAGATAAACACAATCGGATTCACATGGCAATCTTCGTGTCTACCTTAGATCAATGGCCTGTAGCTGTAGAGACATGAACCCTGTGCATACGTGCAAACAAGCACGAGAGTTCCACCTGTTTGCTCTGCAACTTTTGGCATGACGACTACCAGACTCTGCGGTTAGGAATTATCCCAATCCGGCACACAGTGGGATGTTCACGCTACATTAACTCAACGCACTAGAACTGTGCTAAATCATATCTTCTACTTTCATTAAAAATATACTACAATGTCTTACATCATATTGCTGAGTACATACATTTGTATGTAGCTCTTATGGGAGAATCACAAGTCATGAACTTTGCATATGTTGGAAGATTCTCTAAAAGATAAAATTACAAATGAAAGAGGAAATGATGGCAAGACTGTCTTAACAGAGTGATAACACAACCCTATTAGCATTTTCACAGTGAACCTTTTGAAAAATATCTTTTGTGCATAACCTCCAATCATGCCAAGAATTATCACTGAAGTAAAGAGAAAACAACTGTGTCATATCAAAAGTCATATTAAAAGTATATCATTATGACTCATTTAAACTTTCAAAGTTTCTGCAGTAAGTTCACGTGGTTCAATTTTCTGGTGAACGCACCTATTTCGAGTCAAACTACACGATAATCCACAAATATGCCTAAGCTGTCACGTACAAATCCAGCTGTCTATTTTGCCGGTAATTTAAAACTCTAGTATTACCTGCACACATGCTTGATGTCAAGTGCTTTGACGTCAAATGCATTCATTGCACATCTTCAAAAACAACTTACACGTCATCATTTGGATATAATTGACAGTCTGGATCCTCTTTAGACGTGACCGGAGATGTCACCTGTGAAATTTGGTCTGTGAAACTGCAAAACATACGACGATGGATGGAATAACAACTTCGGAAGATCAGTAACCTCATCAGTGTCAAGACACATAATTTTCTGTCATTACCTGTTTTTTTTTTGCTTTTGTCTTGGAACTTCATATCATTCAAGATTTTGTTTAGACCTTAGCAACATCTGTTGCCATGAAATGGTATTGTGCTGAAAGTACGACAGCGTTATCTAACAGGTGGTGTTTTCTCAGTTGTCGGGTCAAGAATATTTCTTGGAAAAAGCAGACTCTAAGTTGCCTAATGTATAAAGCCTCTCACCATATGTGTTTTGTCTGTTTTTGAGACCTTGATACAACTGGCAGCTTACAGTTTGGGACTGACGTCACGTGTACCTGGCAACAAATCTGATTTGAAAGGAACGTTGAAAAAACGAAAGAAACTCCAAATAGCCCACTTCCTGTCTCCAACATACACAAAGGTTTTACTTCTTCATCCTTACACAACCAGGAGTGTTGCTGCTTGGGGCGAAAAATGGCACAATTTCAAACATGGCTCTACTCGCATGCATGTAGCCGATAGCTACGGAAGTTGTCAGAACCAACCTACGTATGTACATGTACCACCCCCACAGTACTAAATGGTGAATAACCCTCTGAAATTCAATACGATAAAAGCATTAGGCTAGCTGGTATATCAACACTGGCTTCTCTTTTTAGATTAAAAAAAAAAAAAACACTAACTGTTGTTCCATGGATTACAGCTCACTGAAACAAAATAGGATACCTATTCATCCAAACTATCAAAATCACTGGTCAGTCAGCCTCAGACCATGTTGTCAGTCATTCTTTTATAGTAAGGTTACCCCATGACTGCCATTGTTTCCTACAAGAAAACGACACATGACCATGACATTATCTCTTCAAACATGCATGGTGATCATAACTATCTAGTGATTTACCTATGTGGCAAGTGCAGTTAGTGATATAATGCTGACAAATGGGAGATTGGCATGTAAAAGGCCCGGATTAATGTACCCCTCCACAGAAATTATTAACACCCCTCCATCCTAATTGTAATTAAAGGGGATGAGTGAAATAACTACCAGCACATGGAGGTGTGCTTTAATGAAGTGGAACAAATTAGTACGTGATTAGAATCGCCCAACAGTAATTATTGATGACCTACAAGGACCAATGATAATCACTCACAAACTCTCCTCCCATAACAGTGGAAAGGTAAACAAAGGGTCATGCCAGAGTCAATATCCCACAAACACCAACGTGCCAGTTGTAGTACTTACAATGTACTTGGACTGACTATGAAGGATTTTCAACTTAACACTGATTGAGCTTTCCAAAAAAATTTGATTTTCTGACAAACTGCATTAAATATGTCCTATAAGAGCAATCCTGAATGTACATGTATTCTAGTCTGTTTGCGAAAGAGGTGACATTTACATGTAAGACTCTTTAAGCATGCTTTACGAAATATAAAGATTTTTTCAGTAAAACATGTCATAAAATACTCTCCATGCTGTCATATATATATGTATATATTTTCACCTTTACTTAAGTTCTAAAAGAAACAAATAAAATCTAAAAGGTAATACTAAATCCAATTCACCATTTCCCCACATCTAACCTACCAAATGTAAGAACAAATGTCAGCTTGTATTCCTTTAAGCCATGCTGTTCATCTCTGGAAATGTATTTATGCCGCACTTCACATTTATCAGTTAGTAAATACAACATGACATGATGTGATAACACAAACTTCCATATAGTATAGAAGATGAAATTGTAACAGAGAGCTGAGAAATTATTCCTAATGTTTTCAATTTTTCACTTCCTAAATACATTCTTCTGCAATCTCCAGTGCCACATATGCATGCGTTGATTTAGGTTCTCACATCTGAAGCACATTCGATTTCGATCCAATAATAAGGACAACTAAAGGAAATGGGCACATATATAGAATAAGAAAGATAAGAGACCTATGTGGTAATATTGAAAGATCAAAATTCTGTTATTTGGCCCATCACTGAATATTAGAATGAATCTGAAAATTAAAAAAAAAACTAAAAAAAACTACACAGTATGAAAAATGACAACAGATTTTTGAATATGTTTAATAAGATGTTAGCAATTCAATCAAACCTTCCTTTTTGAATTATCAATGTGCGACCTATATCCTATCCTGTACACCACATTGCAACAGGTTATATCATTGAAATAAACTACATCATACAGGGTATCATACATGTTTAGGACACTATAGGCTGGATTTAACTATATATTTAGTATGATGTCCACACTTGCAAAATGAGTATCCTGGGCTGATTTGAAATAGCTGACTGGCATGGGATCCTTAAGTGGGCTGAAAATATCGAATCACTGTGCCTTGTAAAACAGATGATGGACGAAGAAACAATTTCAATAGCCCTCAAGGTCAAGAGTGAGTGGTGGATCTCTTTTGATGTGGTGACATGTACTTGATCCCCAGCATACCAAGTATGTGGCCATAAACACTTCAAACAGACCAGGCCCTTCAGATACGGACAAGTGAGAATGTACCACTTGCTACCCTCTAATTCATCTGCCAGGTTCAAACTCTTCTATGACTATGACATTCGTGAGAGGATGGAGGAAGTCAGTGAACCCTCCTGTTTCCAACCCCATACTAAACAATCATGTGAACCAACCCTATATATTTTTTTTGCCAAGAAAAACCTTGCAGTTGTATATGCAAACGACATGTTCTTTCCTTCTTCCTTTTCACTGACATTTACATCATCTACCGTGCTCTCATTTGCATACTGTCAATAAAAACGGGCCTCTAAAGAAAGGACAAGAGACTGCATAATAATGAAGGGGACGGTCCCACTTCAAAACTGGTATGTTAGATAAAGTCTATGCCTAGATGCATCCTATAAAAGCAACCCAAAAATAGCGCTACCTTTGTATTAGCTCATAGGATGTTAAAGGCTTTGTTTGCACTTGAACTCTACCAATGTGAAAACATGACATTTGACATTCATGTTAGCTTTTATTGAAGAGAACCACCCTGTCTTTGATGCATCCATCCTAGAACAGCCCAGCCCCTGTGCACAGCTTGTGAGACCCTTCTCTCTCCAATTTCCATTGGAAATGAGAGGGCCAAGCATAGAGCTCACTGGCTGTGGGAGGTATTAAATTATGATAAATAACCCTTTCACAGATCTGAGCAGTGAGCGCATTCTGATCGCTGGTTGGGAGTGTGGCCGGACGCAAATCAGGTGTGTGCAGAGTTGCGGGGATCCTCTGGCAGTTAGCGACACTTCTCACAGGAAGACTTCGCAGTGAGAAATTTTTGTATCACATACTACAGCAGTAAGTAAGGTCCTTGTTTTGTCTTTCATTACCAACTCATCTACTTTTTCGTCATCCTGTCTTTTTCAAAGTCTTGGGGGAAAAGCCAAGCTGAAAAGGTAAGGGAGATTTGATGCAATCGAATGGAAAATCAGGCGCATCCAGGGCTAGCCACGGTATTGTCACTAGAAGTAATTGATTGACTTTCTTTGTGTTTTGTCCTCTTGTGGGCTTTCAAGCTACACAGACGACTAACCGTGCATACTCAGTATGCCCGGCTAGTGGGAGGCATTGTGTCCCACAGTATTGTATACTACAGCATTTAGGAACTTGCCTTCGAGCAACAGATTGATACCAGTAAAAGAACTATCTTCATGTTGGAATGTTCAAGCATGTGTGCATGTGTGTGAGAATTTGCAATAAAAGGGCTTAGGTCTGTTACAAGATGAAAAAAAAGGAGGATGTACAAAATTGATATACACAGATTCAGGAGACACTTCTGAACCAACATCTATGAATTTGCTTCCTGCACTCCAACTGCAAGGATGCTCTTCAAAATTCTTACTGCAGGTTCGGTCCAAATTTCTTGACTCTTGAGGGAGGACATTTCTGGAAACTGTATCGATTTCTTCAATTTCCCTTAATTGCCATTCCGAGCCATTAATGATTCTGCCACGTTGCGGATAATTTGATATTCAGGTGACGGCTAAAATTCATTCAGCAGTGTGATTTATAGACCTACAAGACAATCTCAGCACAATACAGTTTGTGTGACAGAGTCAGAAATCTTTTACAACATTGTTCGTCATACATGGCAAATGCTGTTTCATCCATCCATTCAATAATATACTGACCACAAATTCGTGAATTCAGAGTCACGTACTTCTCTCATTGCTGAAATTCACTTGTCACTGGCAAAATCTTACTGCCGTCTGTCAAACATACAAGATGAGTGGTTAAAGGTCAGTCCCTTATTCTGAGAAATCTTGAAATCTATCTTACAATTTTACATAGAAAGATAAAATTGGAGAGCAAGGTCTTCCTCCAGTATGCTACGATGGTCACATCTTTCATCAATGCAAAGACCATCACTGGCAAACACTACCTATCTCGCAAGGATAAGAAAATGTTCTTCGAAATGGTTTTTTAAGCACACTGCAATTACCCAGTAATTACCACAAGCCCTGCTTGATAACTACCGGCAACCTTTAGCCGTCATGTTATACCTCACTATCCATATCACTCTACCGTCCCCGTAATGATATTACTGAACAAATTTATCTGTGGGATATTATCCTCTTTCACCAAGCTGGGTTCAAATGTTCAGTCGTGTAACACTGTCCTTTGTCCGACAGTCCAAATTAGTCTACCTGTTACAAAGTACCTACAATAGTTGCTATGCCACATTTCCCATGGTACAAATAGGTTGGTCAGTAAAAATGCATTAGCTTTTAGGGATGCTACATCTACACAAAGCTGTGTAATGATTGTGGCAAAACTGCCCTGGAAAATCATGTTTAAAACCTGTTGTATGTATAGCATAATGTACTTGGAGTACGTCCTTTGAAATGTCCCGACAGTCATTTTTTTACACTGAACACTCAAACACAACTTGTTTGATTGATGGACATTGCTTTCATGTGGCTATATTTCCACTGTATGTAGTTAGCACTGTATTGAGATCAGAATAAAAACTTGAGTATGTGCAAATCACTCCTTTTTCATTCTTTGATAATGATGATTTTTTTTAAACATTTAAGGCAAAAGCCAAGTTCTGAGACTTTTGACACTTCAAAATTTCTCCAACACCTCAGGATCATAGTCAGATTATCTACAGGAAATAATTTTCGTCATGGTGTTGTATCCAACTTTTCATAATGTTTCGACTTTGCCATGTCTTATCTTATACTGGAAATTCCAAACAATTTCTATGCAAATTCTAGAGATCTGCACAAAGGCTAATACGGATAATCTCGTCTGGGGGTGGCTATCACTGGTGACCTGTAGCTTCGGTAATCCGGACAACCATTTTTTATTGTACACGGCAGTGATTTCATATTGTGGAGGGCCCCACAGCTATTTGGTAATCCCATGACTTGGATTTAGTTAACAAATCCATTCACATCAGTGAGATGGGATTAGCAATTTTCATTTAAAGATCTGATGAGCATCTATGCAGAATGTTCACCTAGCAGAAAATTGGATGGCTGGCTTGCGAACCTGTGAGCACGCATGGTCAGGGTTTAATAAAGGCCTTATCAGCGAAGGTGTTGGCAAGTCTTCAAAGTCTTCATCCCGAGTCTTTTGAGCGGTAGCCACTATAATTGTGCCGTAGACTTTGGACTTCAGCAGACTTTCTAAGAAACTGAACGGTATGCATAAAATCCTTGGCTCCCATTAATAATGTGCAGTAAGTCTGACATGGCTATCAGCTTAACATACAAAGAAAGATGAACATTATCAACAAGCAATCCTAAATTTGATCACGTGTTACTGTTAAGAAGGAAATTCCCTCAATCCCTGTGAGAAAATTGCAATATGAAAGGAAACAAGAAGCCATACATGTAGGTGACAATCCTCCGTGAAACAGCCCAAATTCCAGCAACAGTTGCGGTAAGCACCGCGAGTGTTACTACCGCCGGCCAGATAACCAGGATATCTGCTTAGAATACCTCTGCTACTAGACAACTGCCTAAACCTACGGCCTATTCCACAGGATTGTAAAAGTAGGGATGTTTCTAAAATATGCATTTACTTAAATATCAAAACAGCTACGGTAAAAATAAAAAGACGTGCATCATCCCGGACATAATGCCATACCACATGCGAAATTACACAGAAATGCGACGTACGGAAGAATGCGTTTTGGCTGCGAATATCTTCCAAAAAACTTGGCATCTCTTAAGCATGGGCAAAAACATCTGGAACCACTTATCAAAACCACCCCGTATCTGCATGAAGTTCCACCCCCCCACTGCTATTCCAAACAACGCGTTTTTCTGGACCATTCCAATTCGCCTCGTAATTGTAGGGGTGCGTCTGCAATATTACATTGACCGCGAAAGCAGCAACGGCAAAAATACACATTCGTGCATCAGCACGGGCATGCCCGCAGACGGCGTATAAAATTGCGTGCCGATTACACAAAGAGAACCCAGTGTTTTGACTGCGAACATGAAAAATCAGCCGATCACAACACTCCGTCCGGAGGTCCTGACCTCCTTCACGGAGTAACAACACATTCAATATGTCCTTGTGTTTATGGCTTGAACTATGATTGATGCAGTTATCTCAATACTACAGAATGTATGGGGAAACATAGAAATTATAATTTTACCCCTAAGACATAACAGTAATGAGTTCAAAAGGCAAGGATAGTTGCCAATATAATGCTTGATGGTGCAGGTTGCTGAAATATCTGATCACCAATTCACCCTAAAGGGAATAAATGACTTTCATTGCAGCTCCTTGCAAAGAATCTGACACAATATTTTAAAAGCTTCCATACATGAAATGTATAACTTCCGTTCATTTCAAACACGACTGGTTTTATGACTGTAATGTGAACTGGCACACATGCGAACAGGAATATTTATTATCTGTATTATCAGAGCTTACTTCTGTTCATCCATATTGATTTGTGCAATAAGCATCAGATTTTCAGCACACCTAACGGCTGTTAGACCGCCTTCCTAATGGTCTTGAAGTTGGGACCTCTATTTGTTAATTTCCTACACCACGGACTAATTACTCTCCTGTCAATCACCACATCCTGCAACACTCTCACACTCTCAGGAGACTGACAGGATTACAGTCTAAATTTTCTGGGGAAAAAATAAAGAAGATATCCATCTCAAGGACAATCATTCATTCTTCATTAGGCTGTTCTTTATTATATGTAAGGTTCAATTTATCTACTAGTTGGTAAAAAGACTACACAAGATGTGTAACACAAAAGGATGGAGGTACCATGCAGGGATAAGCCCATCTCCCGCATTAAAACACCTGTTTTATGACTGTGGAAAGATGGGAGACTAGATCTTAATGGGACGTTCATCCAGTGGTTTGGAAAATGGTCAATTAAGAGCACAAAAGGGAGAGATAAATGAGGGGATTTTACCACCTAAATGGACAGATGATACCATGTACATATGGGGTTTCTTAATCAAGCAAGTTATTTCAGACATGTGGGATCTTTGATGTAGTACGTGTTGAGCCTTCAAATTGTTTCCAAAAGGATTAAAGACCTAGTAGACCATTTCGACAGGTTGTTTGCTCACAACCCTGCCGACCGTCTGTCTAGATGGATTCTAGTCTGATATGCAGGGTCCAATGTTAGCCAAACCTGAATTTTTGGAGTGGCCTAAACCAGACATTGGTCATTTGCCAAAATGAGAGGAAATTGGTTTGGGGTGCTGACGCAAGCAATCAGGTTCCACAAGCTAAAAGTCAGATTGTCCTAGACATCAGATCGAAGTCTTCAAAGCAAGATTGAGTAAACTCATCTTCTCCCACTAAATCTTAACAGGTTTCACTTTCACAAAATGAAAATGACAGCCTAGTTAACCTGTCAATTACCATTGATTTATTGGTCTACAAACTAAAGAAATGTGTAAATAAACAGTGGACATATGCTAATGACATTTGCATTTCCGGAGTGTACATTAATTTTGTACATGTTGGTCTAGAATACCTCCGAGCTTGCTCCGAGTTTAATACCAGAAATACATGGGACTAAAATGTGTCAAAAAGAGAAAGTCTCCCTTGACCATGTCTGCAGACGGACATACCATCTGTCTGGTTACATACTTGTGGACTACGTTACACAGTCTGCTAACTGCGGGCATTGGGAATTATTGAGGCACAATTACAGTGAACAGTAACCACAGTGAAGTGACTAGACAAGTCCTTGGCCACCCAGACAGTTCCTTGTGTTGGAGATATGTCAGATCTTCCTCCGGCCCACTCATGCATGCAGAGCTGCCAGTTAACTTCAAGCTGACGACAGTGTTCTCGCCAGGCCTTTTGAGCATAGCGGGCCGCTATGCTGTGAATTTGTTCCGCTACGCTGTAATTTTGCCGCTATGCTGTGTTTCCGACCAGCGTAGCGGGATTTTCAGTTGATGTTTACCCTTTTGATCTCGGCTACCGTCGTAATAATCCTTGCTTTATACTTGATAAAAATAATGTCTTTGCTCTCGGCACAATGAACATCGCATAGAAGGCAGTTTCAAGTAACAAAGAAGTGATTCACAACCTGCTGTGAGTTAATTAATCAAACCCCACAAATTGGCGGAGATAGACAGGCGTGATATAGGGGCGTGAAAATCAGGCCGAGGAGCGGCTCGGGAGCGGCCGGCTCGCTAAGTTTTGCCTGTACGTACGAAGCTCAGTGCTCGGAAACAAACATTATCACTTACATCAGTACCTAGTCTTTGAGATTTCTTATCAATTACACCTAAAAACTAGAAGAAATACTCAAATTTTGTGAGGTAAACAAGTACCGAAACGAGAACTTGAAGTACCTGCCCTCCCCTCATGCTTGCCGGGAACATGACGGGCGTAAATAAAGCTCTAATCCCAGAAACCTGGATGCCATTATGTACGCCACTCAACAGCATACATCCTTTATTGTTGTCCAAACATGTCAATTTTTTTGGCTGGATCGTCTTGCATGGAGAAATTTACCGAAAAATCAAACAGACAGCGCTAACAGGACAACGCTCGGCCATGGGCGGCATGCTTTGGATAAGTTCATTTCAAGGGAGCACGATGTCTCAACTGTAATGTTGTCTACCTTTAAACATCTGTCAATTAGATTTTAAATTCAAAATCTAAGCATTAAAATATAATTATGCCATGTTGTTCCTGCAAAATATCGTATTTCTTATAATTTGACAAGGGCTTGAACTGTTTCCAAGAAACTTTCCCCCTGCTTAAAGAATAGACTCTTCCAAGATGGCTCGCACGCAACACATGTTAGAAATTGACATAGCTGGACGGAAGCCGCTTTTTACTGTGTTTTCCCTCAAAATGTTATTGATTTCGTCGGGAATATAGCTCATTATCAAGTAATTCTACCATTTTACCAATGTAATTTACCAATGACATGGGGAATCACAGCGTATTTACCAAAGAACCTCTTGCTGACTGCCGATGTTGTGTTGACAGATGAAAGAAACCCTTTGAACTATGCCGAGGCTTGGGCCAATTTTGACTGTGTCGCAAAGTTAAAATATCAGAACAAATTCTAAAACATGATACAAGTGTACTCCTGTAGTTTCCTTTTTGAAACATTGAAACATGCATAACAGATTTATAATCATGTCAAAATGATTCCTAAATATTTAGTTGTACAATATAAAAAAAAAGGATTTTGCCAAAGACCTATACCAAGCATAAGTAACTCCATTTATTATGACACTTCATGAATTTGGAAATAAATTTTGGCTTAAAAAAAGCTGTAACAAAGGTGAAAACTTTTTCAAAATTTGACCCTCAAAATGCAGGAAATGGTGTTTCAGAGGGTTATATATTTCAAAATTTTCCGGGGGAGGATGCCCCCGGACCCCCCCACCATTACTCGCGCCTGCGGCGCTCGCCCTCGCGCCTTCGGCGCTCGATGTGCGGCTTGGCCCGCAACCTGGCCCCCTATGCTGTGAAAAAATCCTGGTGAGAACACTGGACGATATTGAAAATATCATGGGATAGACATGCACACGGTGCTGCCGCCATACTTTGTCTATTTGTGACAAAAAAATGTGTGTGTGCAAAGCATTCATCTTCAAACAGAATCATGCTACACCCACTCAATACTATGATTTTGTATGTACTACCTTTCAATACTAGACTGAACCTTTACATTTACACACTGTATTTGGTGGAGTTAGCGGCACTGTCACACAAGCACCATGAATCACCACCATGAGGGAGGATACCATGTAGTTTCTTCTGTCCTCAAAAATGTGTCCAATGCAATTTAGATAAAACCTATTCCTTCAACTATGAAAACTGTCCCTTTCTCTGCTTTAGATTTTTAAGCTGATAAAACTCAGTAAGCTCATTTTCCAGTCAATATACCTGGCAATCTATTTTCAGCTATCACAGATTCAGTTCACCCTACAGCTACAACCTTTCACCTGGCTCCACAGAGAGCCATTGCCAAATACTGTTCCCGCTATCTTATATCTTGTTTTTATGGCCACTTTTCTTCGGAAACAGAGCAAGAAAGGATCAGCAGGGGTCTTGAGATACCCCTAAACTCATTGGTGTTGGTTCCGTCCCACAAGACACAGCATGCTCATTACAGTTTCCATTGCCTTGCACCAGGTGGATATGATTCCTATCTGAACCACTGATGGGATGGAGCAGACCTTATGTGTAAATGAGACACAGCCTATTACCAAACCAGCCGTGAAAGGTTACCGGTTGAGAAATTTGCCTATGATAGTTGTGGGGAGAATCGTTCTTTGCGCCGTCACTATGTTCACAAATTGGCAGTTCTGGGAGTGATGCCAGCTTCAGTCTTACAATAACCTGTCAATGTTCTTGAGAACAGTACTAGAATCAGATACAGACAAAGTAAACTTGTATCATTTTACAGGATGGTAGACAAAACAGCATACAAATCTAAAGTACATGTAGTTGTACAATGCCTCATACAGTGCCTAACTGTAACAAAAGGCATAAGATATTGCCGCGGTACTATTTACCCACCAAGTGCAGAAACTTTCATGATTGATGTCATTTCTTGAGTCAATTTGTTTCTGTCAAATGGCAAATAAAGAATCTCAAAACTACAAAGTGTTCAATCAAGCTTAGAAAGGCTTGGGGGAAAGTGAAATATACCAAGTCTTGGCACAACATTTTTGTAGATGTAGATAAGGAACGATGCTTTGCTAACACAGGGGATGCATCACCACTTATCATCCAACATTCAACTCAAGCATGAGTTTTTATTGGCTTTGATAATATCCATGCTATATATATATTGTAAAGACAAATTGTGCATATATTACCTGTGTCATATTACAGGCACCCCAGAGTGATAATAAAATGGCTGTGTAATGACGGGACAATCTCACACTTGCACCTTATTTCTGACATTTACAAATGTTGCTACATCGAGAATGGTGAGGGTCTGAGTTGGGAAGATCCCAATTATACAGTTTACACCAAATTCAGGCCATCTATCCTTTACAGTAATCTCAGGAATGGACTACAAATGCTTTGCACTAAATCTAGGTGCCATCTCCCTCTGAATTACAGTCAATTCATGTAATACTGTAATACATTTCCCTATGAATCACAGGAAATACAACGGTTTACCTACTTAAACAGAAAAGGGGTGCAGCAGGTGGTAGTGGTGACACAGTCTTGTCACCATGATGCAAGTAATACTGACAGTGAATCTGGTTCTACTCAAACAAGACCATCTGCATCTGTCTGCCCTTTCAAATTGTGGTACTAAATATAGACAATGTCTAGACTATGTCTTGTATAAGAGCTCATTACTTGGAAAATAAAATGGGATGCAAAATGTTTAAGGCCCCATTGCATACCATGGAAAACATTACGAAAGATACTGATAGTCCACTGCTTGATTCTGTATCTTAGCTTAATGCTGAACAACTTAAGTCTGCACCATCCACAATTCCTCTCATCTTTCAGTGGGACGAAGGTCACAAAGCTGTTGTCTAACTCTAAGAACTTCCACTGAATGGCAATAAACGTGGGCAGAATTTTCCCCATGATGACAAAATGATGACACAATCACATCGCAAACCATACACGTCACATGTTCTTCGATAATGTTCACGTTTTATGATTCATATTACGTTTCATGACGCATGTTCGTCTTTCCCTATTGTACAGGGTGATCAACAGACGGAAGCACCTGGAGTGAAGAGGTCAGGAGAAAACGAGGGCAGAGCCCTGCAGGGCCCCGCCTGCAGAGGTGGGTGGATTTCCTCCCTAAGTTGTTGTGATTATCCTGAAAATCTGCTTAGGGCACTAGTCACGGCATCCGATTAGGCTGCAAAATACTAATGCATTGAAATGCTTGTATCACAGTGTTCTGTAGTCGATGATCTTAAAAGTAGTAACTGTGTGCCAAAAGGGAGATTGGAGAAGGAAAGAAACACGTACATTTAGGTCATGTTCTGATCATAAATACACTTTCATATGGGAGATTTTCCTGAGCATAACTTACATTAAAGGATGAGTTTTGTCGAAAACTACTTGTTTGCTTTGGTTCACTGACACCTTTTCAGAATCTTCAAACATGTCTCCTTTCGACCCCTTCTCCTGCTGGCTGACACAATCAGTTTGGTTCCAGAAGATTTACCGTGCCTCCGCAGGGAGAAGGTTAAGGGGTCGGAAGATCCTGAGCAGGTATGGGTGGGGGTGGGGGGTCTGCACTTATATCTAACATTTATCCTTGCAGTTTTGCAGGTCACCACCTCCCTAGATGAAAAATGGTCCCATCCCTCCCAAAATCCTGACTAAAACTTGCTCCCACACCATAAAGTCAGCAGGAAGTGTGTTAAATCATCAAAGGTGATGTCCTAGGGCGTGTTTCCGGTCTTACTGAAACGTGAGAGTTTCGTCTAAGGGGACTGTTGGGCAGAAAGAGGGCACATGGTAAAAAGGGGGATTTCAGTCACATGATATCAAGTATTTACAGCAAAGCATGACCAATCCTACAGAAGAACCCAAGCCTACCATTGGCTTCCTGCTTCTTACATTTAAGAAAATCTGCGCCACCTTAATGTCAGTGTAGCCAAACGGTTAACACTGCCAACAACGTTCGGCTGGAAACTAATGACAGCACTTGGCAAACTTTGCAAATCCCACACATTGCTTTTCCTAACACGTTTCCTAACCTGCCTAACTTCCCAATGTCATATCTAGGACAAACACCTGACATGCTAAATAGATGTTTCCTTCTATGCCCAATATTTCCTTTCCCACTTGCCATCCCCACTAATTCAACTCGGCTTCCTAATCTCATTTGTAATGCCTGCAATTTGTTGAAGTGAGCTGTTGTCCCTCTTTGACTTTCAGAGCTGATTCCCTGCCATTTCAGGGTGGGCTGCGTTATATCAGCGATTACTGCTGCAGGCATGCTCAGACATCAAGGTCTGCTCTCTCCCCACTTGCCTTTCTCAGGTGTCAGGCAATACATTACCCTGTCTAAATACTAGTACTGCAACAGTCCTACAAAATTCTGCTGCATCTCTTCTCTTTGTTAATCCAATAGGTTTTTTGTTCTTCTATTCAAATATTCCTCTTTTTCTCTTTTGCACATGTTTTTTACATCTACAGTATATACTTTTTAAGATGCAAAGATGCACATAATGTTGATTACTGGAAATTAAGAGTGTCTGTAGATCAAAAATTCATTCAAACCCAACATAAAGAATGTTGATGAACATTAATACTAAACATCCCAGCAAATGCCACAAGTCCTACTGTCTTGATGGTGGTGCATAGAAGACAACAACTTATATGCATAACAGGGTAAGAAGAAGTTTTGAAACGATGTCTAGTACACAACATGCATGAAAGAGTACCATGAGTGTCTCCCCTAACATCCCGGTGAGGCCGTGCTTTCCCCAGCTGGGCATTAAAGCACATCCGGAGCTTTTACAGCCATCAAAGGTAGCTTCTTCACAGAGATAAATTTATTGTATTTTATCTCCCAAGAGAAAAATTGGAGATGGTCAGATTATCGATTTTCTTCCACCATAGCTTTCTCCTTAACCTAATACACTAAGTTTCATTTTATTATTATCCAATCATTAGCTAAAACCATGTTAACGGAAAAACTGATCAGTTTAATAACGGGCCTTGGCCAGAGATTATTGGCTGGGTTTGGAACAAATTCAATCAGGGGAAATCTAGACATGGTGCAATAATATAAGTTCAGAATGCAGCAGCTCTTTCATATTGTTGACGTCTTCAAGGGAATTCTTCAGATCTTTGCAGCTGTATAGGAAGAACAAAAGGTTGACCCTTGCCCTATACAAACTGCCGAGCTTGCCCCTATTACCAGGAGGATTACATTATTGAGAGAACGACTGATCAAACAATCCATACAGAGCAGCTCATGTGTGGATGTCATCTGTTTCACAGCAGGACTGGGAATCCATTGAAGTAGCCATTTTGTCTGTGTATGTCCCAAATGTAAGCCCACATGCTGCAACAAATCACTTGACATAACTGCATTCCCTGTCCGCGGTGCTGAATCAGTGCTGTACTGCTTCTTGGACAGACATTAGAAAGCCTGCAGTTTTGCCATTCAAAATTGGCCCAGATGGAAATAATGATGTTCATCCTATATATAGCTAAAGCCATTCTAAGGTGACATTGAAAAAAATATGATTCTACATTCTCAATAGAAGCAACAACCTTCAATCTCCATTTCGCACTTCTCCCTTTGATACTGCAAAACCATGCCACAAATTTTTCCTGAATGATTCTCAAAATTAAAAAATATGTAGTAAGATGTAACATCAACCAAAAGCACCGCATGCCTGCTCCAACAAACAAGATAATCAATGGCATCTGCAGGGTTTGGTCTACTTTAGATAAGCTGGGCAGAGGGGGTCGTAGAAACGACTTGCTAAAAGCCACTGATTAATTCCCCAGCTTCCTTGTCGAGTAAAAACCTGGAAGCAGAAGCTGTTCCTAAGGCATGGCTTTTCAGTGGCTGCCTCAATGCAAATGCTGGTTCAGTATATGCATATAGGCCTAAATGTATCACACTGAAGATGTAACAGTCATAGTATTTTTGAAAGGAAAATACCAGCATTTGTCAATATGAATATTGTGACCAAAATATTGTCATGAACTTTGGGCTGATTATAAGGCTTTAATGGCTATGTTTTGGATTCAAATTTGACTACCTTCATCTCTGTATGCAAGAACAGTGCACTTTTTTCTCCAAAAACCTGCTTCAAATAAAAATCATGGTACCAAAGCAAAACTTATCATAGTTGAAATGAAAGGTCTCCTGTCTTCTGATTCACCTATCATAACTAAGAAACATTATAGAAACAACATGCTGCTGTTAGATATCCATAAGGTGGGGCATTTCTCTGTAACAGTTGGTTGCTAGCTGGGTTCTCTGTATTACAAGGGTATATATAGCAGAGGTGGCCATATATCAATGGTCATGGCTTTTTACTACATTGCAAATGCTGCAGGGTTGCATCCGGCAATGTGTAAGTTGATAAGACCAGTCCCTTACAAGGTGTCATTTTGAAACTAGCAGCCTGTGTTGGGGTGATAAACTTCCGGCTTCTACAGAGGCGGAGGTAGGTTTAACCTCTGCTAAAGGTCACATGGGTGACAGGCTCCATTGATAATTGGCAAAGAGGATTTTCTTAGACCCCTAAATCTGAGTCTGACCAGAAGAAATTGCTTTCAAGGGCAGCAGGAAATCTCCCTTATTTTCAATGGGGATGGCTCTCGTATCTTTCCAAATAATCATGTGCCTGGCAGAAAAACAGGAAAGGTACAACCATTAGCACGGCGCCTATTTTAAGCCCTGGTTTCCAACTACCATCATTAAAGGTACATTTGGCACTGTCTCATTTCCTTACTTATGTAGCAGAGACGCCTGTGTATGACGTTTCCTGGCTGCTATTTTTACCATGCCAACCTTTTTCCATCAAATGAACTTGACATTGACATTCTTGACATTCTGAACTTGGCACATCTGGCTAATATTACCAGTATGTGAAGTCAAAATAACCCTGATGCAATTATGAACATTCCCACAAATCAAGAACTAATTAAGACTAACATGAAATATGTCATTTTTAGCTACTCCCACCAAATGAATTTTCATGCAGTTTGTAGACATTTAATAACAAACAAAACTGGCAGGCAGTCTTTCTCTAATTTAATACTCCAAATCCTTCAGTCAATTTGGTTTGTTCTGCAGTGGAAAAACATGACTGGGCTTTTGGACATGCCATAACTTTTTGAAAAATATGTTGCAACTTCTACAAAACTCCACTACACGACAGTCTGGCACCACCTGTACAATCTACGCAATCAAACTTTCTTATCAACGACTTTCCTCCAGTTTTATCTCTCACCGCAAGGGTCAGCATTTGAGTTATGTCCTGGCTGCAGAAGTACAGCTCTTAAAAGGAAAGGTACACTTTTAGCACACTTTCAACTCTATGTTCCATATGCAAGGACAGTTTGAGTATCCCAAATGGACTTAACATCCCGTCAGCCTGAGGCAGTAATGTTGCTGCTGCTGTGGCAATAATGGTGCAAATATAGTCAGTATCAAGCAGAAACGAGCCCATGGCTTTTTAGAAGATCTAAAGCTACAGGCAGGAAAGCCTTCAGGTCAAAGTGTGATGAGTTGAAACCTGCAGACTGGATTGACAGGCAATATTACTCCGTATTTTCTATATTCCTGAGAGGAATAACATAACTAGTTATGGTACTAATACAACCAATAATCTGTACCAGTAGTTTCATATGAGACATTGCCACTTCGTTTCTCAGGATGACTTTAGTTCTGACTGATGACAAAATGCATGAGAAAAATGTTTTGCCACAGTTATCATCCCAATTATTCTTGAGATTAGAGCAGTTGATGAATCAGGAAGATGGCAGCTTCATACTTCAAACTTTGACTGATGAAATTTTCACCACACTCCCATGGCTAAATCGTAATTGCATCTAGCTAATCATCCTACAGTGAGAGAAATGGTTAATCTGTCATCCGCGGCTCTGCCACCCATGGGACAAAACAGATCAGCATGGTTTCAAAACAAAGTAGGACAGGTATTAACTACTCAACCATAATAGCAAAATCCTGATAAATCATAGAATCCTGAACTCCTGACCTCATAACAGCCAACTATCCATCTTATGTACATCTTATCTTATCTTTGTTGGCTTTCTCTCTAACCCTTTTAACCCTTCCAATGTTGGGACAGATTGAATCTGAGTGTCCAAATTGGCATGCGGCTCCAGTTGGGTTTAGCACCCACTAATTGACAGCTACTAGTATGTACGCGACTTATGACACTTAGTCCATCATGATGTGTTTCAACGAAACCATCATAGCGATAAAATTAAAAGGACGGATAAAGACCGAGGCAAAAACACTATAAAAATTTCTCCCAAGACTCTTTTACTAGGCTGTAAAAGTAATACCGGTAGCAGCCTTTTTATTACAGCTATATCTTGATCCCTTGATATCATGCCTACTTCATCGCTTGTGTTAATGTTTTTACTGCACCTTTCTCCATCAAATCTTTACAACACAGTATTATGTTGCAGTCACCTTCACCATAATGCACTTTGAACTTCAGTAGGTGCTAACCATAGATAAAGATTAACAGGCCTAGAATAACAACATGTTACAAGCAATTAGTCAATGCAAAGTGCTAAATGCACTCAAGACTATATAACTGTTACAGTAACTGATGCTAAAATCTTTGATCTACTTAGCATATACTGTCTAGATGGATCACTTTCTGTCAATTAAGAGAACACTAAATCTAAGCTAAGATTCAATACAAATACAATCACTGATATGCATCGCAATTTACAACACATTTCTTTAATATGACTTGAAAACTCTCCAGGTGTACAAATACCAACATCTACCATTGAAAAAGTGGACTTGTCAGACAAAATCTAATGTAAACTTGAGAAACAAAAATGAGTTGAATTCAAACAGGAAAGTGTTGTGAAGCAACAAAAATGTAACCCGGGCTTCCGCCAGCTCTCTGTAACGTATTAGCTGCAAATCGATTCACAATTTACTTGAGACACACGGACAAAATGCATTCAAGCCCATAAAATAAATTTCGTAGGAAGGGAGATCTTATCTGTAGTCTAAGTCCACTGCTAGCTCCATCATTACTTCATCCCTGGCCCAACCCCAAGTGGATGGACAAATTGCGTATTCAAACCTATGAATGGGTTGGCACCCTTATTGAATCAATAACAAAGGCCATTTGGCCTGATACGAGAGGCATTAGACTCAGTTGTGATTCATTGAATACTTGCCATTTGTACCTTTCACCTACATGCAAGTAGTAGTAGTACATATGCTAAATAAGACTAATCTGTAAACACAAATGCACAATATTTCAGCTTCAAATTACACAAATGGGATTTGTAATCAGAACACCTTATCAACCAAGTCACCCAAGGTGGTAGATAAGAATACAGATTACTTAATGTTTCAAACAAGATATGTATCATTTAAGACATTTAGCTACATTTGTTATGATTTACTCATTAAAGATAATTAGAGATACAGTTGTAATTGATCCCTGATGCACCTCTTATCATTTACTGAGACACTAAAGACTACCTAAAAGTGACAGCAGTTGATCTATACAGCATATCAACAGTCGCCTTTGAGACTATAAAAAAAGATAACAGCAGAAATTTTGTCTACAAAACATGTTTTAGTACGTGTTGAGACTACAATGTGGTACAAGATTTTCTGATATCTTGCAATTATCTATGTTTCCTGCAGGCTTGGGGAATCTTCAATACTCTGGAAGTTTAAGAAGACAGCAGAGAAGGTCAAGTTTGACACCACATCAGAAGGACCATTCCTTTTATCAACAGACCAGAAGGTGTCATAGACTCCACTTGAAACCCTCTTTTGATAAGGTCAGACTGGTAAGAAAACAGCGATCGAGGGAGACTCCAGGTTGATATCCACTGAAAAGTTTGCACTGACAAGGAAAGACAAGACAAGCTCATCATTGATGATCTAAAACACTCAAGAAGACATTTTATTGACTGCATTGATTTCTTGTACATATCACTCTTGGCACTTGACACACAGCACAAAGGCATTTTGTCATTTTAGTAGTTTTATGATGCCAGGAAAGAATGCTTTGATTTTTTTGTTTAGTAGTTCAATTAGATCTTTTGTGAATTGATAACAATGTATTTTCTGGATATAACAATTGTCTAGTCTGCTAACAACATGGATCTCATGAACAACACAACAACAGCCAATATGACATGGCTGAACAACACAGCCAATGCCACAAACAGGACATACTATGACATGGAAACAGGTGTTCGCGGTGTCATCATTCCTGTCATTTTTGCCAGTATCATCCTTGCCGGTGTTGCTGGAAACATCCTCGTGATGGTGGTTCTGCTCTGCAAGAAAGAGCACATACAGAACACCACAAATATCTTCATTCTCAACCTGAGTATCGCTGATCTCCTGTTCCTGATCTTCTGCGGGCCGTTCCAGACGTATCTGTATTCCGGAGACTCCTGGATCTTCGGGACGTTCCTGTGCAAGTTCGTGCACTATGGGAACTACACCAACATGATCGCCAGCATCTACAACCTGCTGGTCATGTCCGTGGACCGCTACATCGCGATCGTCCATGCAGTCAAATCCCGCGAGATCCGCAACCCTCGCTACGCGTGGATCGTCGAGAGCGTCATCTGGAGCATGTCCCTGCTGATGGCCATCCCGATCGCCATCGCGTACAAAACGGAGTCCACCGGCGGGTACACACGGGACGAGCAGGAAGTGCTGGTCTGCGTGGATACGTGGAGCACGAAAAGCGAGCGGGCGGCGTACTTCACCACGCTGTTCGTGTGCTGCTACATGATCCCCCTCCTCTGCATCTCCTTGTGCTACATCCTCCTGGTACGTAGCCTCCAGGACCGACCTCGTCACGGCCAGCAGAACACCAAGAAGAAGGTGACCAAGATGGTGACCGTGGTGGTCATCATGTTTGCAGTCTGCTGGTTCCCCCATTGGTTGATCTTGATGTGGAGCATGTACGCCAACTTCCCCTTCACCATGGCCACCTTCGTGCTGCGGATGTTGGCGAACACCCTGATGTACCTCAACTCCTGCTGCAACCCCTTCATCTACGCCTTCATGTCCAAAAACTTTCGCAAGGGGTTCCACAAGGCCGTGACCGGCAAGCTCAGCAGCTTCTCCTTCCGAAAAAAAAGCGTCAACAACCCGGGGAACGAGGACGACACCGAGCTGCAGAACAACATCCCACTGAAGAGGTCGTACCTAGGCGTTAACCAGCCAGAGAATGGCGTGACAGGGAGTACAGAGGTGGACGCAGCATCCTTGAAGAACGGGCTGCTCAATAACGGACACACCAGAACGTGATCCAATCACACCAGTGACCTGGCAGTCTCACTTAGTGCTATCTATCTGCTGAAGAGGTATTGAGAAAAATTTCACAACAGATTAGACAGACCTGCAAACTCCTTCCTGATGACAAAACTTGAACTGTTGGCAAGGAAGTCAGGCCAACGAACTGCAACAATTTTACGGTCCAGGCATCTAAGAAATCTCGGGCTTTACTCCCAAATTTATGTATTGATGATCAAGCATACAAATTTAATGCCACAATATAGGCTTCTGTCCAGACGGAACAGCAGGCTACTTGATGAACCTTGCTCTGAAGCAAAACAGATGTGCAAACTTTCAAACTTTCAGTTCATAACCCTTTTCCTGCCTTCTGACCTTATCTTAATTAGGAGAGAATGGGTTAATTAATAGTCTATCTTTATCAAATTGGAAGTGATCTCTTCACACCAGTGTATCTAACCAGAAGAACTTGATATGCACTCACTGGTGGTATCGACATGTTCTATTCTTTACATGGCCATTCTACAATGCTGATTGATCAGAAGACTGCTCTCTGTTGCTAGAGAGGCAGTAAAACATGACATGAGATCCATGTTGAGATAATGTATAAAACCTTTCTTTGGGGCCCAAAGCCCAGTCAAAGAAATCCTATCGGTACCTTGAACGTCAAACCTGTACCTAAATCTGTGACAAATGTATGGTAGAGGGACATTCCAAAATTTCCATACAAAGATACACTAATGTCTCTTCATGTTCAAGGGTACAATAATTGTAAATGCCAATGAGCATAGAGGATTGGCATTTGAACTGTATATATAAGGTGTATCAAATGTGGTACATATACGTGGTGATGAGAGGTCAGTTGCTTGTTTCATACTCAAAGCTAATTTCTGGTTGATAAGAGGTCCACGATATATAGTAGGAAGTTGTTGACTGAATTTCAAGCTACATGGAATCATCGTGTTTACAGTGGAGTACATACTAGTAGTATTACATCATGTACAACAAATATGTTGTATATGTGATATTAGTGATCTTGTCTGTATTGATGTCACAGACATAAAAATCATCTTTTCAGATTTTACAAAGGGTGACTTAATTGCAACTGGAAGATATAGAAAGGAAGATGCAGACATGTTTCAAAACAGTGTACAGGATGTTCAGTAAGGCTTGTGATAAGGATGGGCACAGTCCTCTGTAGGCTACCTTGTATCTGGCTTTGCCCATGATAAAATATGCCTGCAAATGTCAGTCCAGTATTGTAAGTTTGCCACTTGTGTCAACACTGATTTTCTGTTATATCAAGCATATAAAGTGCACTTGTGTGTAGTAACTAGTATAACCAGTATAGTATATAGATAGAAACTAATGTGAAAGGTATAATATGCCTATTTTGTGAGACAAGGCAACTAGGAGATGTTGCTAGAAAGTGCATGTTAGTGCTTTACCCAAGGTGAAAAAAAATAAGAAAATAGAAAAAGGTTTTATATGCACAGATGTGTGGAGTGTAGAAATATATATCAGTGAGAGCATTCAAATGTTTGAAAACAGGAGACAATGATATATTGTTGATGAATATTGCCAGTTTGCAAACAGACTTGCAAAAGTTTATTTTGATAGATCTAGGAACTGTGTCTTCAAAATGTATGGCTCAAAATATGTCACAACATTGATATGCATGCAGCATATCACACGGATACATGTAGGCCTCCTGCCTATCAAGTATCATGATACAAGTACTAAGTGAACTGAACATTGTACTCTATACAAAAATTGCATAATTCTTACCTATCTGCTAAATTGATTGAAACATACTAACAATATTTACTTAAGGTCATTTTGTCAAATGTGACACCTTTAAGACCACTATTATTGAGCTAAAATGAGGATCGCATTCTTGTGGCCTGGCTGCCAAATTTTATCATTGTTTTATGATTGTAACCAAGTTAGTGAAATCAACATATAAATGTGTCATTTCTAAGTGCCATCTGAGAGATATAAAATGTAGTCTATAGTAGATGTAGTCAATGCACACAATACTGTAGGTGAGTTCTACAGTCTGAACTACATTGTACATTGGCATTCAGACATCATTAGTATTGTTCTTTTTGCATGTACATTGTACACGTGAATTCAACATCTATCAATGCAAGGAACTTGAAATGGAGTAAAGGGCCCACTGATTGAGCTCTACACTTTGCCAGATAACACCAAAGATCGAAACCTTTACCTTCATTTGGCAGTGAGTACTTTTAGGGACACGTTTTGTGTCAGCTGAGCAGGTGGACAAGTACTCACACACACTACAGAGGTTTACAGCGCAGTTTGAAGCCTGGCTTTTAACAAATCACGAAATAATAAGAGCTGCTTTTGATGAGACATAGACGAATGAATAAATGGATTTTCTGTCCATGTATTGAGCGAGATCGGCAATTAGAGCTGATGACTTATGTACCTGTAGTTCAAATCCTTTCTTTGTGAACTGTAACCTAGTCCTGCTGTAAAATTCTATAGCATCACATTGCATTGTCAATATTCTTGGATCCATCGCAACTTTTAGGTCCACAGTAGTGTGCAATGAAGATGGAATATTTCATCTGGACAAAAAAATATATCTATAAGTGCATGTAGACTAACTATCCAAGAAAAAGT